>NC_142391.1:23778914-24051414 GCF_059441095.1 Idiotropiscis lumnitzeri | reverse complement strand
CAGCTTGAGTTAGCTCATTAGCATCAGGATCAATCCACCCCCCACGCCGGTGGTTCCAGCATACCTGGGCGACCCCCTCATAACGAACAACAGTAACGTCAAAAGGCGTCATCATACTCGGGCAGAAAAGCAGCAACGCCACTCCATTTTGACACATGTACTCACCAGATAATCCATGTACAGCCGCTGTGCAGTCCCCACAACACGAGCAGACTTTGAGGAAAATGCCCAAAATGTTAGAAAAGGGGCGGCCAGGCAACACGTCGCTTTGTATTCCCCGCCTTCCGACGAGCCACGGTAGGGTGTAAAAAGAGCCTTGACTGGGGCTAGCGCTCGCGGCTTTTCTTCTTCACCGACTGAAAAGCACACCGAAACGAGGCAGCGACGTCCCGGGTAGACGAGAGCGGAGGGAAGCTGGTCGGTTCGAGGGGTCTTTCTTGCCTGGAGGACTCACTCGAGCTCGCTGGTTTTTTTTGTTTGTTTTGTTTTTGTTTTTGTTTCCCACACACACAGCAGAACAGTTTGACTGTTGCTTTGGTTGGTTGCCGACTCGCCTGGTTGAAGAAAGCGACGAAGCCTCCGCGGTGACGTCACGCACGTAGCCGTAAGCGGGTAGCGTGCTCACGTGACCAAACACATGGCGACTGTATTGTGATTCGGGAAAGAAAAGTGCCCAGTGATGAAAATCAAGAGAAAGAAATCCAATCAGATTGCTTTTTTCGTTTTTAGTTTCCCATTTAGTTGGAATTTTCGATGGATTTTACCAACCGATGAATTCATATATGAAATATACGTAAAGAATTGTAAGTTGTTATCAAAAGCATGTCCTAAATAACAAAGATATCATATCCATACAAATAAGGGGAATACGCTGAAAGTCAACTCAACTTTATTTCTATAGTGCTTTCACGATCACAGTTAGATTTATTTCGGAATTATAGTTATGTATTTCATACAATAAAATACAAATAATTATGTATTACACATATTAAAAGACAAGAATAAAAATAACACTAATAATAACAACAATAATACAATGCATATGGCATTCTTCTAATTTAGCTATCAATGACATATAACAGGACATATACAAATTCTAACTCATATATGTCCTGAATGATACTGTTGAAAATTATTAGTGTTACATTCACATAATCATAATATTAATAAAATTATGACAAAGATTTGACAAGTGGTATTAAATACAATAGATGAAATAGAATTATAATATGAAGAAAAATATAAAAAGTATTAATGTAACTATTTTTATTATTATTTTATTATCTAGTTTACACACAAGGTAATACATGCAAACACATTTAAGTGGACTGTGAATATGAGTTGACTATACAAAGAACTGAAGCACATCCGAAGGCATCTGATCTGCTGTGAACTTTGGTGTTATACATTACGCAACACTTACGGTTAAGGAAGATGACACCGAAAGTACTTTGAGAGACAGTTTAAAGTCCATGTTTGGTTCCTTGTTAATATGTAGGCCTTGGCAAGAATGTGCACAGAATGGAAAGAGATGAGCTTGTCAAATTATGCGTGTATGTCAAATTCACTTACATACATACACACACACGCGCGCGCGCACACACGCGCACACACTAAAAAACAATTTATACTTTCAGTGTTTATACGACTTGTGTAATGTTTGAAGACTCATGGTATTGAAGCTTGTATGGTGTTCAAGCATGGATAAATGCAACCTACAAATTGCAATGTACAATAATAACAATTTGTTCAAGCAAAGTATACTTTTTTCCACCCTCAGAGAGAAAAATTCAGTTACTTTCATATCTCGTGTGTCTACTAGACACAAAAACCTCTCCCGCCCAAATTAGACCGACAAAACGAGCACAAGGTGAGAGTAAACAAACATGAGACGAGATTTTCGTTATAAATAGGTTAAAAAAATAAACAAACAAACAAATAAATAAATAAATAATAAAAAGTATTGTGAGAATTGTATTGGTGTTCTGCAAGATCCATACTGAATGCAGTACCTAATTTCACCTTGAGGACAACGTCTTTGTCACTATATGATGTGCTGAGGTTCTTAATTCGTAGACTGCATTATAACATCCCACAGTACATTTACAACCATCATTCGTTCTCCTGCTGCTTAGCATGTTTTTCGTCCTTATTTTAATCCATCCATCCGTTATCTGAACCACTTATCCTCACAAGGGTCTAAAGAAATACATTTAGTTATAATGTGTAATTGAGCAAGTGTATATAATGACTAATAATAAGGTTTGGTTAAAAAAAAAAGTCATGTAACTAACCAAAACATGAAGCAAAAAAGCTACACTTGCGAACATACTGTCAATAATAATTAGTTGTGGTATTATTAAGCAATAGCAGTTGGTACGTACTATTAAGGGTATTACTTATATATCTGCATTGAACTTACTTTAAAAGTACATAAACAGTATGCAGTAGTAATAAAGTCGTACAATAGGCAGCGTTTTATCTGGCCCCCTGCCTGTCTACTACAAAACGCAAAATGACAGAAAACCACAAGATGGCAGTGTCTATCTGAGCAAAACCACAATTCGAGCCCTTTCAACGCCTTCGTAGGAAGTGGTATATTGAAGGTTATAACGTTATACATATTATATAAGCGATGTACTCGAGAGTTTAAAAAAATGTTGTGGTCCTGAGTCTTTCAAATGAGCACTAACACTGCGTGTGTATACTAATAAATGGAAAAATATACCGGAAAAAAATGATTAGTTCATCAATTAATAACTAAACTAAAATAAAGGGTGGATTGATTGTTGCTGTCTTGGGGGGGGGGGGCAATCACAGCTCCGCCTTCGATTAGCCATCCTGCTCGACTTGCTGTTGCTGAGCAGCACCAGGCAGCAGTCACCGACCGGAGAGGATCGAAGGCATTCCGGAGGTGAGGAGCAGCTTACCCGCGGGAGACCAAAACGTCCATTTTGCAGTCTTTAAGGGGGCGAGGGCGTACATGCAATTTTAAGAAGAGGCGTGAATACGGACTTGTACGTAGTTAGTGGCGGCCCGAGAGGGGGAGAGCTAGCTGGGACTGCCCGTCGCGCTGCTCCTCTCTAACCGCCCCCTCGACCCCGGCCAGCGGCTCGGAACTAAGCCCGCCGCCCGCTGCTGCTCGCCACCCTGCTTCATTCCGAGCATGGCGGCGCTCCTCCGTGCCAGGGCCATTTATGACTTTAACTCGGAGAACCCCGGCGAGGTGTCGGTGCGCGAGAACGAGATCGTAAGTTTGTACAGCGAGCAGGACATCGACGGCTGGTTGGAGGGCACGAATAGTAAAGGCGAGAGGGGGCTCTTCCCCGCGTCCTACGTGGAAATCCTACGGGGGGACAACAACAACACGCCCGAGGATCCGCTCCCCGAGTCTCGCTATGCCAACGTACCATCCACGGCGAGTTTGGATAATGTCTTCCCGCCCCCTGCGCAGCAACAAATCTACCAACAGCCCAGCCAGGGCAGTGACGATGACTGGGATGACGACTGGGATGACAACTCCACTGTGGCGGACGAGCCGGGCATCACGGCAGGCCGGTACAGGGACTTCGACGGCAACGGGGCGTCCACATACAGGGTCTCCACGTGCTCCATGGCGAGAGGACAGCATCCCAAGAGCTCAGCGACAGTCAGCCGCAACCTGAACAGATTCTCCACTTTCGTCAAGTCCGGAGGCGAGGCCTTTGTCTTGGGTGAGGCTGCCGGTTTTGTGAAGGACGGTGATAAGATCTGCGTGGTGATGGGGCAGCACGGTCCTGAGTGGCAGGAGAACCCGTACCCGTTCACCTGCACCATTGACGACCCCACCAAGCAGACCAAGTTCAAAGGGATGAAGAGCTACATGTCGTACAAGCTGACGCCAACGCACACCCAGGAGCAGGTGAATCGGCGCTACAAGCACTTTGACTGGCTGTATGCACGCCTGGTGGAGAAGTTCCCCGTTATCTCGGTGCCCCACATCCCTGAGAAGCAAGCCACGGGACGCTTTGAGGAAGACTTCATCACCAAGAGACGCAAGGGCCTCATCTGGTGGATGAACCACATGACCAGCCACCCGGTGCTGGCACGCTGTGACGTCTTCCAGCACTTCCTCACCTGCAGCACGGACGAGAAGGCCTGGAAGATGGGCAAGAGGAAGGCTGAGAAGGACGAGATGGTGGGCGCCAACTTCTTCCTCACCATCAGCACGCCGGCCGCGCCGCTCGACTTCCAGGAGGTGGAGAGCAAGATCGACGGCTTCAAGGCCTTCACCAAGAGGATGGACGACAGCGCCCTGCAGCTGAACGCCACCGCCGGCGAATTTGCACGCAAGCAGATAAGCGGCTTCCGGAAGGAGTACCACAAGATGGGCGTGTCATTCAAGGTCCTCGGCCAGGCTTTCGAGATGGACCAGCAGGTGTATTCGTCCGGACTCAACCAGGCCATCTCCTTCACGGGCGACGCCTTTGAATCCATCGGGGATTACTTCGCAGAGCAGCCCAACAAGGACCTGGAACCTATCATGGACCTGTTAGCTCTTTATCAAGGACACCTGGCCAACTACCCAGACATCATCCATGTCCAGAAAGGTAACACACTTCACATTAGCTCTACAACTGGGGTGTCCAAACTTGTTCGGTGTGCAGCATAATCAAAGGATACAGGGGCCGCTTTTTTTTACATTCATCTGCCAATCCGTTTTCTATACCGCTCATCCGCTTCATTTTGTGAGGTGGCTGTGCGAACCACTAATTCACCATGCTGCCACTTTGATGTCATTGTCAGAATTTATTTAAGTGAGAGGCAAATGTATTGAAGTGAGAGGCAGTAGGGCTGTGCAGTTATGGAAAAATACAAATATTTTGATTGATATTAAAACAATGATCTGCCATTGGCAGGCAACCAGTTCAGGGTGTACCCCGTCCACTAATGATAAGAAAATGAAGCTACAAGATGCTTCATGAAGCAGTGGTTGTGTTTTTTGACTCCTCTAGCGGGCACTCCCTGTTCAACATCAGGCTAAAAGGACATTGACTTGTCATTTCTTAAGTCCTTTATTTAAACCAACATCTAGAGGAGTCAAAAATACAACAACTGGTTCATGAAACATCTTGAAGCTTTATTTTCCCATCACTACCGTCTACTGCCCGAAGATAGCTGGGATAGGCTCCAGCACCCTTGCGACCCTTTTGAGGAAAAGCGGAACAGATAATGGATGGATAAAATCTTGATTAATAGCAGTTCGGGTCTCAATTAAACACACAGATTATCAAAACTGAGAATCGACCCAAAAAGGTGCCAAAAAACGTTGCTGGGCTGGGTGCAAAGCACATCGTTGCTCACCCGACCTCCCACGGGTGGGTTGGAGGTCCAGGAAAGTGGAAATGGATTACCGGTCAATTCTGTTGTGGCGGACGCCAGCCAGAAGGCAATGGCCTAGAAATCTGCAGCAATGTGGTTGTTTGAAATGCACCAGGTCTAATTGTCTTTGATGTTCAATTTGACAGTTAATATGAGCTAGAAGTGCCATTCAACCTCTTGAAGCCTCATTTTGAAGAATTGTTCACTATTTGCCAAAGTTTATCTTAGTTAAGTCACTTGTATCTCAAGGCACTGGGAGGTTGTTTCCCAGTGACACGCGTGAATGCAAACTTAATGCGTTCCACGCATCGCACAGAAAGTTGGTCGAGGTCAACAGCCCACAAGAAGCGAACCGCCGATTGCTGTCACTATGTGGTCGTATCCTGGGAGGCCACGTTGTTTGGCAACGACACAGGGTTGAGGAGGATGTACAGCATGCGGCGCTTCTTGCAATAAAGCCACAATTGCATCCTTCTGAGAGGAAACAAAGGCCTTCCTTCTAAAAGAAACAATAACAAAACCAACAACACCTTAAGTACACGGGCAACTGTTTTGGTTACTATGCTGCGGCATAGTTACGTTTTTTAGCCATTGTGTCGATCACAGGCCCAAGACGACATAAGAGGATAATGTAAATTAATCCTTGCGATGCCATGTTACATCCGTGCGTCACTGAACAGAAATTCCACAACCGGATGAGACATTAATAATTCATCCCGATGGCGTCCACGTTCAATACTATCTTAGCTTTCTACAGCTGCAACAATTCTGGTCTTGGAATAGCATCTTGTTTGTGGATAGCGGGACTCAAACATGTAAAGAGGATTATATAGCGCAAGGACGTTCGCCAAGGTTTAACAATCCTAAATTGGGTTAGCTCTGGCTTGCACACCTTCACCTCCTGCAGATGTTTTGATGCCGTTTTGGACTGGTCAGAATAACGCCGCAACCTTCCCATAGCCGATTGTCAAATACTCCTTCGATAGACAGCAAACGAATTAGGAGCAAAACACCTTTCAGCAGGTTGTTGCCAAAAACTGCAATCCATTTGCATCAATAATTTGCAATCAGTCAATTCATTACCGTGTATGTGTTTCCGCAAATCAGGGACATTAACCAACTGCAGTTCGGGGAGGCAGGGAAGCATGGAGGTAGTTAGTCAGTGTTTTTTTTTTTACCATATGAAACCAGATTATCACTGCTATATAACAATTGAAGGGATCATGTGAAACTATAGTCGAACAAGAACGGCGTGCACAACATTTTGGAGTGATCACTGCAACTCTTAACACATTTACTGCTATGGACGTTTATATTTGTCAGTGGGAGTAAACAGCAGGTGTCAAATTTGGGGCTGGGGGTCTAATCCGTCCAAATCCAGTATTTTATGTGGCCGACGAACGCAAATGTTATGAATCAACTTTGATGAGTCTTGCTAAAATCAACCAAGATGTCTAATTGTCATATATAGTAAATAAAAATCTTTCGATATTGCAGATTTTTTGTTACCAAACCCCTTTTTGCAGTAACGAACTTAATGACTGCTGATTTCAAAATGACTTCACAAATTTCTTGTGTACATGTATTTATAAGGTGAGGCAAATAAACATTGCGATGGTTTCACCATGTGGCCCGTGACAAAAATTAGCACAGGTTTTGAGTAGAAAATCAAGATTAGGCAGTAAATCTCATCTGACAATCTGCTGGAAGTCAGAAGTACTTTTTCACACACACGCACACGCACTCATGCACACACTCACATACACGCCAGGTTGCTTTTTTTTTCCTCATAAACGGCATTTTTTTGATGATCTCAAACATAAAAGTGGGCAAAGAAACAAATAATTTGAGAAGCGTTTGAATTATTATTTTGCAACACTCAAAGTAGAAATCTCTCGTTTACAAATGAGACTGCAAATGGGCTTTACCAAAAACGGTCGTGCATTGCATTAACCGCCGACATTCCACAGTAACGTTGTTGACTGTCCGATTCGTCACTGGGCCCATTCACTTCATAATGAGCAGTTCTGAGCGTCATCACTCACTAGGCAGCTGACATTACACAGGTAACTCAGTTGTCCATGCTAACTGCTGCGACAACATTTCTAATATCATCATCATCATCATCATCACGACAAACCTAACAGCAGGACATACAAGTGACAGCCAGAGGCCTTTTTTGAATCTTTGTCTGCTGGTTTCTCAGTCATAAGCTGATGTGTTTCCACTCCAGCATGTTTATTCATTTGAAGCGCTATTTATTCTATGACCACATGAGCTTTCTGGCTGTGGTCCTTGCAGGTTTATTTATCTCATGAAACAACGTTGACATTCTTACCACACGCGTAGTCGGAAACGGAAATGAAAGCAACACCAGGCAATGTGTGGCAATTTCAGTGGGGGGGAAAAAAAAAAAAAAAAACGGGAGGCCCTGCATCACTGTCTACGTTCACATGCAATCAATAACCCTTTCAAAACCCAAATATTTGCAGCATTCTGTTTTTAAAGGCCACACAAATACCACAATATGCTGTTATTCGGGTTTATTCTTTCATTTCTGTGACATAACGAGTTTTATTGATGGTAAGAAGTAACAAGCGGAAATGACGTCTATTTGACGTCCGTGCATGGTCGTTTGAATCGGGTTATTCAAATGCTCTTTGACATGTTAACGGGTTATTCCGAATGTTTCAGAAATCGAAATTTTGACCTTAACCCGAATATTGACTGCATTTAAACGTAGTCACAATTGATCCCCGTCTCTGCAGGGATTCATTAGCCATTAGCCCGATGGGGTGGCTCACGCTCATAATTCGTCATTATTCAGCTTTTTGAAGGCTGTTGAGTGTCGTCATTTTTTGTTTAGTTTTTTTTTTTAAGGCAATTTAGCGTTTGTTTAAAAGGGTAAGCCTAAAAATGCAATAAGCCAAAAACAATCGCTCCTCACTTGAGGAATGGAGATTCAATGTCGAGCCATTACATTGGAAATGGGGTACCTGCAGTGTCAATCCAGATCAAGTTTGAATCCTGCACACTGTTATGTATCTTTATAACATTAAGAATACATACAAGTCCCTTCCTTGTTCTTCTGCTTCCAAATCTGCCTGCAGCGCTATTGCAAGTTGACTTTGGTGATGTTCTTATTCGCAGTTAAGCTAAAAAAATAATAACAAATTGAACATGAACAAACTTCAAACGTGATAAGAGCAGGCCGGCTAAAATAACATTGGATGGGGTCAGATGGAATGTCTTCACCTACATTTAATTATTAAACTCGAGCTCAAGCCCCCGTTTCCGTCATAAGCAAAGTGAGAAACAGACTTGTCAGCAGGCGTCAAACGTGCCGCGGTGCGCTAATGGATGAGCTTGGCAATGAGATAGGGATTGTTGCTCAGGTCGCACTCTCCACTAGCTGAATATTACGTAAGCAGGGATTACATCAAATCGGCCCAGCAGGGCTTGGTGCCACCTGCGCCTGCCCCCCCCTGGGAGGGATCTCGTCCGAGGCATTTGGTGGGCCTGACAAGTAGAAAATCGGCCCCTGGAAAACTACCCACAGCCAAGGAGATCTGAAATGGTTGCATGGGAGGGTTCACTTCAGTCAGCAGCGCATTGGTTCAACCAAGGGGGAGTTGGTGAATCAATAGCAATTTTTGTCTTGGTACGAGGTCCTGTGTGAAAACACTGGACGGACATTGGCATGATGGCTTCGTAAATTAGTAATGTTTCGTTTAAGTGCGTGGCCGAGGCTGAGAGCACACGTTATATGCTTTGAAGGTTCTGTAAGAGAGCGTCACAGCAGTTGGTCTAGTGTGACTTTTAGCCCACCACGGACCCCAAATCAATCGCGCTGAACGACTTCAGTTTTTTTTTTTTTTTTGTAGTCAGCGCTAAGGTGATGATAGCCGAGTCAACTTTGACGAATTTACGTCTTTTATATTTGTTGTCAACTTGCAATCTGTGCAGTTGCCAACTGCCAAACTTACTCATCCAGTCACATTTCCACACGATCATGGCTTCCCAGACTGACGGGAAATGTAAAAGTCTAGCTCCAAATCACGTAACACATGCAGGGTAGCTACTTGGTGGTGTGACCTGGATTCTTGCCAGATTTTTATAAATTCGGACTGTCTGCGCGATGGTGAACATGTCAAAGTATTTTTTTTTTTTTAATTTGCATCGAAACATAATTCTTTTGATTGTGTGTAGTTTATTTTTCCTCTAGCTCACGTGCCTCACTGGAATAGACGTCGACTCACTGACTTTTAGTTTAAATTGAAAAATGTTCAGAACATTTCCCCGTGTGCTTCACTCGGCCAACGGGATGGTTTACACACGCAGTAATCTGTGTGTGCGTGTTCTAAAGGAAGTGGCGCCACTTTGGTTTCATTGTGAAAATGCGAGGTTGCAAAGCATCATGTGTTAATCTGCTCGCGCCGCAAGAACTCGTCATTCGTGCAAATCTTCCCACTAGTGTGGAAAAAAGATTTCTATGTGTTTGACTTAGTCATGATTCAGCATGTGGACTGTAATTGTCTGTAGGATGACATCATTATTCAAATTGAAGCGGTACTGATGTTTTGCTCTTGAAATAGCCACTGACCTTGGCGGGCAGAGAACATTTCCTTAAATAGTGCTTTCACAACCCTTCCTCGTGCAGTCGCACATTAACCTTTGGACTATAGCAACAAAGAAAAAAAAAAGGAACTTTGGTTAAAAATTCCGAATCTGTTTTACCCTCCATCAACTATGAATACCAATTTTCACTATGCCTCTAGTATTAAAGCATTCATTAGTTGTCCAACTCCACCAAATAGAGGCCAAGTACGACATTTAAAAAAAACAAACGGCTCATCCCATTTAAAGCCTGTTGCTCACCAAAACAACAGCACCCACCAACGCAGGTAAACAATCTCTGAGATTTGTTTGTCGGTCACACACACGCATCCATTTTCGAGCACCCATCTGCTGCTGTGCTGTTGAGTAAATAATCTTTTTTTGTGCAAAAGAAGAAGTAAATACTCGTACTGGTATCGGTCTACAAAGAAGTGGCATCGAACATCCCTAAGTGAAGGCCTCCCCCATTTCTAGTTGAGGATTTTATAAATAAAGACCTCCCTCAATTGTTGTCTCTCCTGCGTCTGCAGCTGAGTAAATAAATGCTCTGTGTGCGTCACCGTAGGAGGTAGTCCAGTAACAAAGTTTGCAAAGTCTCGATAGCCATCTATGTCCATGTGATGTGTGTTGAGCAGGCGCCCTGACCAAGGTGAAGGAGAGCCAGCGTCACGTAGAAGAGGGCAAGATGGAGACGGCGCAGGCGGACGGCATTACGGAGCGCTGCAACATCATCTCGTGCGCCACGCTGGCCGAGATCCAGCATTTCCACCAGATTCGCGTGCGCGACTTCCGGGCCCAGATGCAGCACTTCCTGACACAACAGATGGCTTTCTTCCACAAGATCACCGCCAAGCTGGAGGAAGCGTTGCACATGTATGACGCCGCATAACGCCGTGCACATCTGCACATTTTTTGGACTGAAAAAACAAAACAAAAGAAGAACAGGGTGGCGCTACCTGAAAAAAACAAACAAAAAAAAACAGGGTTACCTCTTGGAGGGAGTTCCAAGGAGTTCCAAGTCCAAGGCTGGGAGGACCAATATGTTTAGTGAATGCAGGGGTGTCCAAAGTACGGTCCATGAGGACATTTGATTCCTGTCGTCCATTTTTTTTGCGGCACATTCTAAAACTAACATTTATAAAAAAAAAACTGCGCAGTGCATGTGACGAGATCTAGTCATAGGCCACCCCAAAAGCCTGAAAAATCCCAAAATATTTGACTGCTTATCACCTAAACAGAACAATGTAACAAAGCAGTTTTTCTACAGTGGTGCCTTGAGATAAGAAAAAATAAATAAAAAATTGGGCAGATGGCGAACCATTCTCCCAGTTGAGCTTTTCTGTCAAACTAAACTGTCTATTTAAAACAACCACATTGCTTTGCCTAAATAAAGTCTATTTAGCCTCATGCTAACAAAAAAAACGCAAAATGCCATAGATGGGCTATGAATCGCACCATTGTGGCGGTAATACAACACTTTAAGCAACCAATATCTGAAAAAAAAATTCAACAGACAATATAACAACACTCAAACATATTATTTATCCTCTAAAACAAACGAAAAAATTCTGCAGCTTACTGAGTCACGCACCGTAGCTGTGACAGTCTTCTTTGTTTGTATCTGATCACACTGCCCCTCGGTGTCTAAGTTGTGCGCACAAGAAGGAGCTGTCATGAATTAATCATATTGCACAAATTCTTTAGTGCTTTACGTTTTAATAAATGACAATTTTATCGAGTGCTATTTTCCTTATCAAAAAAATGTTTTTGTTGGGAGGCTTTAACGCATAAAATATTTGATAATACATTCATTACAATGTTGAAAGTGTTTTGAGCCTCGAGCGTGGTCATGGAACAAATCATAAATCATATCAAGGCACCACTTTAAAATATATAAAACATTAGATTGCTTTTTGATGTCTTTGGCATGTTTAACAAATCATTGTTGTTAAATATCAAAGTGGGCTTACAGCCTCGATTTATCTCATGCGGCCTCGGAGGAAAAAGTTTGGACACCCCTGATGTAATGCAACTTTTAGGCCTTCTGTTTCCGTAAACAGCATCAGTCTGGCACACATGAAGTGATGATTAAATTTGACATTTTTTTCCCCAGCCTTAATTTTGTAACAGACTACTGCAGCTAACCCAGACAAAAGTGTTTACACGTCCTCTCGCTGTGCCTTCTCCTTTTGTCACTCAAGCTTTATATACTGTACATGTTGAAATTGTATTTGTTTTTACTAAAGTATTTCGCTGAAAACACCACAGCCGTGTTTGAATGGATATCAGTACGTTTCATTTGCAGGTGTATCTCACTAAATTAGTAGATAATGGATTTAAAAAAAAATGTTTTTAGTAATGCGAGTTCCAACCAACTGGTTTGCACGATCCTGGCTCTGGCCTTCCTGTGTGGCGTATAGATGTTCTCCCTGTGCCTGCGTGGGTTTCCTCCCACATTCCAAAAACATGCATGGCAGGTTGATTGGACACTCTAAATTGCCCCGAGGTATGAGTGTGAGCGCGGATGGTTGTTGGTCTTTGTGTGCTCTGCGATTGGCTGGCAACAAGTCCAAGTATAATTTTGATGTGTATAGCTTACCGTTACCAAAAACTTCAAATTCACCATCAATTAAAAAAATAAATAAATAATTGCAATTTTTGGCATTATAGAATAGACTGGAATGTTTAATAAATCTATAGTATGGATGACTTTATTGAATTGAATTGCAGAAAAACATTTCCTACCATATTCTAATTCATTGAGATGCATCATGTTTGAAGGAAAATGAAAAGGTCCTACAAATGCTTTTTGAACGTGGAGACTTTTGTTCGACTGTTCCAACACAGACAATGGTGGTTTGCATCGCAATTGAAGTTGAGAAATAAATCCCTCCTGAACGAATAAATAAAATCACTCAGTTTTTTTCTACTATATTAAAGTGAACTAGCAAGCCATACAGCCTTCCATTTTCTAAAATTTTCTTACCTGAGGACAAATTTAGAGTTGGACATTAATGTTTATGCAATGAGGGAAGCAAAGGTGGTTCAAGTTGCCAAAAATTGCCCAAATATGACACTGGTAAAAATAATCCTATAAAAAGTCAGTGAAAAAGTACTGAGTAAAATGCAATATTAGTTGCGGTGTTCAAATAACAGTTGTTGATAGTGTTTAAATACTGCCACATAGATATTTTTTGATTTGTTAGCACTTTCATGGTGTTTCCATTTCATGTTAGCATTACGCTAGCGGACTGAGAGGCAAAGCTATGTAATTCTAAATTAAATACTAAAAATGATCCAGATTTTTTTTCATCATTAAAATGAACTATCCGGCAAGCACATTTTAGCCACGTTTACTAATAACCAGGCACATTTGTCGGTGTTAAAACTCAAAGATGCCTCTTGAGCACAAACGTTTGCCCACCCCTAGCTTACAGACTCGTGAAATAGCGGCAGAGACAGCAAAAGCGCTGCAGGGGTGGGACGCTTGCCTCGGTGCCGCGTCAGTGTTCTCCTGCCCGGTCCTCAGATGTGCTGGTGGGACATGTGGGTTGCGTTAAGTGGGAGTGGGGGCGGCCAGACGGCATGTGGTGGACAGGAAGATGTCACCGACAGCTGGGAAAGATTTTTTTTTCTATTCAGCTGTCGGTGCCAATGCCATAAAAGAATACTCAAGCTACGATGTGAAACAGAGCTTATTGATGATTATTATCGTTGCCAATATACTGTCATTGTCGCCGGAATTCCGCAGTATAACAAGAATCACACTATCGTTAATTGCTCATGATTATTATTGTTGTTTAAAATATACTGTGGTGCCTTGAGATGCAAATTTGAATTCATTCCTCATCCACACTCAAGTCATCTTTCACCATTGAAATGAATGGAAATGCCTCGAATCGGTTCCAGCCGCTCCGAAAAAGCCAACAAAAAATGTGCAATGTGTTTTTAAATGAGAAACTAGCACTTTAGACTTCATGAAAACAAACAGCAATGATGGGATTAAATAACATGAAACAGTTTTTGTCACAGTGTCTCAACTGAATAGCCGCTTTCTGTTGCACTTGCCTTTGCCACTTGGGGGCGATATAAGGCAAACAGACAGACTGATACAATCTCCTGTCCACTGAGGTGCCTCAACTCCTTAGTACGGCACTAATATTTGTCGTTCTTCGCAGACAGAATATATGACTGTTCAGTACGTACAGTATCTAACATAGATTAATATTGCTTTTGTGGAATAAAAATGAAGCAAATTAATCCTTCCGTTTTCATCAGTCAGGGCACGACCATTTTGGCATTATGAGGCCCTCTTTTGTGGACTGAAATTGAAGTCAAAGTCCCCTCGGACTTGCAAGTCCGATCCTCACAGCTCACTTGTTATCGAGTTTGGTCACGCAACAAAAAATAGTAAATTGAATCATTCTCTCAAGGCTCCTCTGTACCACGAGAAAATGCTGATGATAGTATTCTGTTTATACGCCAGCTCATGTGGCAATTTTTTTTTTTTTTTCAATTTTGTGCTGACCCATTTCTTTGAGGTGGATTTTTGAAAATTTAATCTACTTTTTAATTCCTAGCATATCCTGTCAGGTGCCAACTAGCAAATCTTGACTTCCCTTTCCTATCATTTTTTTTGTCTTTTCACATGAACAAGTTGCACACATGCTGGCCCGAGGCCTCTTGTTTCTCCTCCGTGTGCTGCCAACACCGTAGGAAATGGGTGTTCTTGTTTTGAGGCTTCTGCAACTCCCGCAGGGCTTGGAGACGTTTGCTTGAGTAACACAATGCATGCTGGGACATTTGTTCTCACTTGTCTCAATTTTTCTCGAGTCCATCAGGTTTCCATCATAATAAAAACAATAATATATTAGTGCTGTCAAGTTATTTTTTTTTAATAATTAATCACAAAAAAATCCATGATTAATCATGATTAATCACATTCTTCAACTACTATTTTTTGCGACGCTTCTAACAGATATTTACTTGACGAATATCTTTGAATTGATGCAAAATCACCAAATATTAAGTATATTTAATTCAAAGACTGTTCTAATAACTTTCTTGGATTCTTGAATACGATCAAAATGGAGACATCTTTGCAGACATTTATTTTAGAAACATTTCTCAAAACTGCCCACAAGCGCCAAACTCTAGCAGTATTGGTTTGCAAGGTCCAGTGGTAATTTAAACACGATGTTTTGTTCTGAGATGTGCTAAAGACAGCTAATGTGGCACAATATTTGCAAAGTATGCAAATGATTTTTTAAGTAAATCAAACTGAGTTAATTGAGTTAAAATATTTAACTGAGTTAAAAAAATGGATTAATCACCTGAGTTAATGCTTTAATTTTGACAGCCCTCATAATAAAATATTCAGTAATATTTCTGGATTAAGGGTTATACTCAGCAACAGGTGGAATTTGTTTTTCTGAAAAGTCATTGCTATAAATTACAATGCATGTAAGAACTATTTTGCACAAGCTCGAATATATCTCCCAAAACGGATGTGCTAGTTAAATACTAAAGACAAAAATCTGCGTCAAAAAGACAGAGTCACATAAACCGATCTGTGATAAAAATGTGCTGTTGACTTGAGTTCATTTTCACTCACCATGCCGTATTCATCAGTGCAACATTTGGGTCAACTCATTTCCAAGATGGCGGCACGCATGACACCAGGCTTCACTTTCAAAAACATAAATGCTTGGTTCATTGAAAACGCTAAATAGTCCAGAGTGGAGAAAATCAGGAGAGAAAAAGTATCCCGCTTTCTCAGGTAAACACAGTACTAGTCTAAACCAAGGTTTAGATCCGGTGTTCACTTTTCCGGATTGTCAGTGCAACAAGTTGGCCAACGACCTTTCGTTTTTCCCAATTGGCCACACCTGTGAAACGTGGCTCAACTTCCTGCAAAAACACCCCAAAGCATGAGGTTCAGGGATTGACTGAAGACTAAGAAAGTGAGCAGTATTCATCATCATTCATGAAGTGCTGGGAAATGTGATGGATATTTGGCATAACATAAACACAATATAATGCTTTGAAATTTCCTTTAACAAATGTTTGCATCATTATATCTCCTAAAAATCAGGCACCAGCAAAATAATTTCTATAATAATAATTAATAATTTGGTGGCTCAAAAGTACCCTGAGGCAACTGGCAACCAGTTCAGGGTGTAACCTACTTCTTGCCCAAAACGTCAGCTGGGAAAGGTTCTCTCTCCCACAGTCCTCATGTGGACAATAAAAGAAATACAGTAGATGTCGTTTTAATGGCTGGCTCTGAGAAACAGAATAGTAGCGAATCAATGTTCACCACATCACTTTCTGTTGCACCTAAGCTGCTTCCCCAAGAAAAACCCAAACGGCAACAAAATCCCTCTGAATTTCTTTTCTACGCCTCACTCAATCACAGCCCAATTATCTTGTCACGCGTATGTCGTTATTGACTTCCCTCAGTGGATTCAAGTCCACCACTCCTGTCTGCACTCCGGGACTCCAGGAAATTCCCCAGAGGGCCACCGCAAAATATTTCATTTGGCTTATTCCTCCGTGTCATGTTGCTCGCCTCAGACCGGAAGTGAGAATACTTTCTCTTATGGAAGGAAATGGTTTGTTTGGGATGACTGTGCCACTTTTCAAGTGGAGGTGCGATTGTGGGAAAGCACCAAAATGTATTTAGCAAGCTTAGGAAAATGTTGCTCTCTTTTTTGTGACCAGGCCCATTTCGTGTTTGGATTATTTATAGAAATGCAGCTAAGTGGCGTTATATGCACGCACACACACCGGTTATCAACTTTATACTAGCAGAGGTTGTCGGCATCTTTTGAATTCATCAAGTCACCTGTAAACTAACTTGATTTTAAAATCAGATAATCAGTAACTTAACAAAGTTACCATTTCAATGTAACTGTGGTGCAACACAGTGAGACAAGCAAAGACTACTTGCTCTTTCGAATTGGGTGTGTCCAAATGCACAAGTTGTTGTCCATTCCTTCAAGTCACACTCATGCAAGAGTGAAAGTGGTCATTGTGCTTATCTGCTGTTGTTTGACAGCCAGAGGACAACCGGCTTGTTATCGGCCACGGTGTTGCCAGGGACAATGGCGCTGGAAGAGGACCAGTATCATCATTGTTGCTGTCAACATGCGACAAGCAAGTAAAAATGATTTAAAATGGCATCTTTTCACATCCTCTTCTAAAGCTGATTTAAATATTTGGAAAACAACCTCTTCTTTCTTTCGTTTCTGTATTTCTTTCCAAGAGTAAATGACCTTATCCTCGTCCTCTGCGGCCTCACAAGCAGGAAGTGTGATTAGACAAACACGTAGGCCTGCTCAGCACACTCACATGAGCTCATTCACCAACCTCAGCACAACCACATGATGCAATGACAACACCCTGATCTGAAAACTCTGCTGCTTTCGCCCAGAATGTCTGCTGAAGCATTAATGTAGGACTTGTGACGTGATGAACCAGAAAAAGCGGAAACATTTTTAAACTACTGCATCGTACATAGAGATGGGAAACTGATAAATGTGAGCACATGCATGCACAAAAGCTACCGTGAACTACGCTACTTACCACTCCTATATAAATAAATAAATTATATATATATATATATATATATATATTTCTCTACCTCTAATCTCGTTGCACACTTGAGTACAATGACAATAAAGGGATTTCTGATTCTGATTATATATAAATATATATATATATATATATATATATATATATATATATATATATAGAACATAAATGCACACAAATCTATTGCTAATCCGAACGCTTTATTAAAATGTGTCAACTCAGCTCATCAGTAAGGCACTATTAGTCGCTCTAACCCAGGGGTGGGCAAACTTTTTGATTGGCGGGCCACAATGGGATCTAAAATTTGACAAAGGGGCCAGACCAGGAGCAGATGGATGGAGTGTCTTGGAAACCTCATCTCATCAAAGAAAAAAAACAAAAAAAAACATTCCATTTTAAATGAAAGTGAACAAAAGGATTCCAACAATATATTTGTCTCGAAAAACCACAGTATTTAGAAAATAAAACATTAACAAGGTTTATTTATTTAATTTTTTTCAAGTTCGGCGGGCCGGATCAAAACGTTTAACGGGCCACATGTGGCCCCCGGGCCGTAGTTTGCCAACACCTGCTCTAACCATGAATAAAAATGAATTAAAACAAATGTAAAAATTATATAGATTTTTTTCTAATTATTGTTTTATTTGATATTTTATTTATATTTATATAATAAATAAATTATTTTGTTGTTTGTTGTTTAAAGGATGATAACTCAGCTGCATAGATGTTAATCATTGCCCATGTTAGCATTAGCCTCACAATAGAGGCCAAGCTTCTTTTTGGGGGGAAATATATCTACTAATTTAATGTATTCTTGCATGTCACGATTGCACAATTGCAAAAAATCAAACATTATAATTCTGCTCTCTCGCTTCTCAAGGCAACGCTGTAATTTATAGGGATACAAATGGTTAATATCAACGGCAAAAGCTATTGTTGAAGAAGACAATTTTGCTTTTGTTTGGATTCCTGTGTGTTGTTTTTGTTTTGGATTACAGGCGCTGCATCATGGGCCGGTTGTCCTGTTCTGTCCTGTACCTGGCAGCAGCTTCTGGAATGTTGGAGCACTGTGCACTCTTGCAGTGCTGCTTTTGTTTTTACAGCCCTCATACAGGAAGCTCTCTCTCTTGCTTGCTGGTGGGGGCCTCATTCATGTCGTTGGACAAAACGATGACTGACCCCCCACCAAAATAGGCCTCCACCTCTCTGGCTAATCTCCAAGATATACACGACATACAACATGTTCATGTTTGCTTTCTTTCTTTTATTTTGGGTCTTTGTGGACCACAGTACATTCTCCCAGGCTAGCCTCCATCACAAAGCTTCATTTAACACACTAATTAAAATAAACGAGGAGGAACAACCAGGGGGGAAAAAGGCCTTGAAGCTTGCTCGGAGTTATGTTATGGTTTATATAATAAACAGTGCGTTGGTAGACATTTCTTCTTGATGTAATGAGGCTAAAGAGAAATACATTGGAGACTAATTTCAATTTCAAAAGCGTTTTTTCCCATAGAAAATAATGTCAAGTGAATTCTTTAGTTTTAGACAAAATCTATCACCAAGATAACATGAGCATTAACTTTAAAGGCAAAATAACCTGTTGACTAAACTAAAATAGAGTAAAACTACTCACCTCATGAATATCTCCGGTGACAAGGACATCACATCTGTGGGGAGTGGTTAAAGATTGAGGTTGCAGCGTGCCTACTTTAAGCTACATGCTATTTAAGATAGCATTCAGTTGTTAAATCAATTTGTGGAGATTATTATGGAAAAAACAAGTTCCACAGTAATTTGAGTAGCTCGCTTAAAAAAAAAAAAAATGCTCGCATTATATTTCTGCCTCGGGTACATTGTCAGGAAGAAAAAGCCAACCGTAGCAACAATATCCCCTGCTATGCATCACAGTAATACAATGCCCACGTGGTGAGAACTACCACATAAACCTTACCAAATAATATCTGGACATTAATGCTTTAAAACTCTTTTACTTTGATGTTGTTTCCGGCGGCGTGTCTTCATCCCGACTGTAGTCGGAACGTTTATATTGCGTCAAACAATAGAAATTTGGAATAATTTGAAAAGGTTTATAATTTTGTTGTTTGTTTTTTGCCCCTAGCATGTTGTTCCCTAACTTTTTTCTGTCCGTATATTTATTTAATTTTTATTTTTATTCATTTCCACTCTATTTTTAACTATTATCTTGACTAATTGTTCGACTTTGTATACTGTTTTCTACATTTCACAAATTGTTGTATTACCTGCAGTTTGCAATAAAAAAAAAAATATATATATATATATATATTGCCGTCAAAAACTGTTGCCACCAACAGCAACAAAACAACGTTGCCCTGAAATCCAGTTAAATTACTAATTAAGGACGCAAAAAAATAAATAACGCTGACAATGTTTTTTACGGCGACTGTTGCCAGCGCATCATGGCTGCTCCAGCGCTAATGGCTAGCAGCATTTAGCTAGCAGCTATGCAAGCGTGCCTCATATCAGGCTGGCAAGAACCATCAGATTACATTTCAAAGGCACTTTAATAGGAGAAAATGACCAGTTTCTATATTTTGAATTGTCCTTCAAGCCAGAAGAAAAAAAAATTGTAATTTGTGTGCGATTACTCCATTATTTGAACCAAATCTCAACAAATCTCATAATGTTCGGTAGCTTCAGCCTTAATGAGTGGGCAGACCTTATTCCTATGTTGTGCTAAATTCATTTTCCAGTTCCATGGTTATCATCACCTCTATCAGCGGTACAGTTGATCCCAAAAATCTATGAGAAACTGCAGTCTGGTACTGCTTCCTATAGAGTTTGGGGAGGGCAAGCTGCATTGATGCCAACTTGCACATAGGGCATCTGTGTTGAATAATTTTCTGTTGATTTGTAGCAGTGATGAACTATCCAGTAGAGCTAATCTGAACGAAGCCACTTTGCGCTGAATCGGTGTCTTTTTGTTCTACATTTACAGTGCTCGCTCCAGGCGCACGCTGCCCTCGGCACCGACGTGTTACATTCTGTACGCCTCCGCAGTATTTTACATGCCTTGATTGGCTCTTAGGAACAAACTCAACGGGTTCTAATGGTGTATTTAAAAGGGCGGTGAGAGAGAGGGGCCTCTTAGGAAGTGAAATGGAGCGAGCGCGGAGGTTGGAGAAGTTCAATAAAGCATCAGTGTGAAACCTCATTAAAGCAAGGGATCCAAAAGCATTCTGCGTTGTGTTGTCTCGGTGCGCACCCGCAATTATCAACCCTTAAATTACAGTCATCACTTCGACATATCGTACAAGAGGCTTTCCCACACTAACAACAGAACTGTTCCACACTGAGAGAGCTGTTTTGAATGCTAGATTGTGGCCTTCTCATGTAGGGTAAGTAATAAAGCACACAATGGACCCGACAGTGCTGGAGAATTGTCATTGTCATGAAAACAAAAGGTCAAAAAGTCAGACTTTTAAAAACCGACGTGTTGGCAGCTCTCCTTTCCTCAGCTTTTCACGTCAAACGAGTGGAAAGGGAAGGTGTTTAACGACAAATGATTTTTTGTTGTGAACTAGAATTTGATTCAAGCATAGTCAAAGTTGACTAATTGATGATGCCGTTGAAATTTTTTTCCAGGAGAGCGGTCATACATCGACACAGGTGAAGTTACACAGACGTACAAAATCTTACCTTGATGACTGGCCATTTCGCCGCTCCTCAGAAAACAAAAATGGAGACGAATGAGGTTGTTTGTTTTATTCTCGGCTTGTCTTGAGGACTAAAGACAGCAAATCATCTTTATAAAGGACACAAGAAGAAACAGTGGGCAGCAAGAAAACCAACCAGTGGAGCAAAGTTTAGACTGTGACCAACAAAACTGAATACGGCGCTTAAACACCTCAGGCTAAGCTAACATTAGCATTAGCGAGTAAAACTGGGGCGTGCTGAACATGTGCCATGCAGTGGAAAGGGGGCATCATTAAATTGTCTTTGGTAAGAATAGTTGGGGGAGTAAAGTGAGCCAAATAATAGTAATAAGAAAGAATATGTTTCTAACCTTTTGTTGTAATATATAATTTCTGGACAAAGGGTTGAGATCCCCAGCAGTGTATCAAGTGGTCCTTGTATGAGATTGATCCTAAAATCTACCAAAGAAGATTTAAAGGAGCCATACAGAAGCCTGTTGAGGAGACAATACTATAATTTAAAGTGGTTTAATAAAAAAAAAAAAAGTGGTATAAATAAAATATGGCATGGGACATATATGTAAGTTACATAATTTAGAGATGAGAATATTATACAGTGGGTAAAGGATTCTAAATCAGTCCAGTACAAAATAAAAGTTGCCTGTGATTATTCAGTACCTTCCATTGGCAGCAGTTTTTTTACTTTAAAGCATCCCATGTCATAAATACTAAGATACATTTCAGTCCATTTTCCCGCTTAAATTGACTCTTAATGACAACAAATGTGAACCAGAAAGAGAGCATTACACAGTGTGTTAACGTTAAAAATTGCATTGGTTGCTCACACATGCTAGTAGTAATACCATAATGCAGTAAAATATGTGTGTATTAAGCAAACATCTTTTTTTTCCCCCCATCAGTGATCAGTCCTATCAACATTTCAGAGCAGCCCACTTGCAACACAGAAAAATAAAATAGATGGACACCTGAGGTTAGCAAAAATATGATCAGTAGAATATTACATTTAAAAATCGTGTCATGAAATGCTTAGACAGCACCTGGATCAATGTCAGAAATTCAAGTTTCTCATTGCCAGTGTTAAGTGGTCCGACAGTCTTGGTTTTTCATCATTACAGTCAGTGACAACATGTAACGTTTAGTAGTATCAACAGCGCCCTCTGGTGGTCTGAACAGGCGCAACCATTAAACAGCAGCAGGGAGGACTCATCACAGTGGATGTTGGATTTTTGTCCTCATGAGTGTCCCCAAGATGCCAAAAGGCAGCAAACATGATCTCATTCTTGTAGCACTGCCTTCGTCGTAGTGTTATAACAGGTGGTGTAAAGGAGTAAAGCCTTTTTTTATGTTGTTGGTCGGCAGGAGTGCAGAGCGACGATAGACATTTCTCGTTAGTCAGCTAAACTTTACTTTTAGACCCATCTTGTTGTGAGATATACGACAATTTTTTTTTACCATGATTTCACATCTTTCATCTGAGGCGGACAGAATCTTAGCGTGTTGAACCGGCTTCAGAATCGGTGTCACTCCAATGACATCAGGACAACAGAACGTGGGTGTTATCTCTGAATATAATAAAATAAAAATTAAAAAAAGGGGACAGTCTCCCGTAGTTTCTTTTGAACATTTACCGTACCGTGACATTTTGGACCCTTGTATGCATCCAACTGTTTGCGCTCAGACCCAATACTGATTCCTCTTAAGTGAAGGAGTGGCAGTCTGGATCATTTGCGACAATGCGGTGGTGGAGTCACTACTCCAAGAGCTTATGAGAATATTGGAATCAACTGTGTTGTGATTGTACAGTCGCTGGTTCCGTACCAGTAAGTGACTGAGGGCGGGGCTACCTGTGCTGGTGGGGCTTAATGGGGTGACCGTGACAGTGGGAGTAGTGGTGCTCCTCTGGGTCTGGCCTTGGTACAACTGGCTGCCGGGAAGAGCGGCGGCAGCCCCCTCCTTTGGCGTGTCAGTCCTGTGCTTCCGTCGCCGGTTGTGTCGGAGGAAAACAACGAGCACCACGAAAATGATCACAAGCAGCAGCAGAGCGAGCAGCGGTAGGATAACCAGAAGAGGGCCGGAGCTTTTTTGCGGGTACGATTCCACGCGAACGGGTGTGTTCATGAAGGGAAAACGAGCAGTTCCTGTGGTCGGTTTACCGAGAGTTGTGCTGAAAATGCTTGTTCTATTGGACTTCCCCCAGCGGTTGCGTCCTTTGAACCGTTGTTGGTTTTTGCTTGACTGCTGGGTGTAAATGACAGCTGTGGAGCGCTCTGGTGAAGTCGATGCACTTCTCTGAATCTGGATTGTTGTCTGAGAGGGAGGCAACGTCGCCGCCGCAGGATTTTTTGTGGTGGGAACATCTGCGGGATCATGCGGCACAATAGTAAAATGGAACTCCCCTTTAGCAGGTTGGACGTTATCTGCTTTCAATAAAAACACCAGTGAGTCATTTAACTCTTGAACTCCTGTCATGTTGGCGTTCAACTCTAAGGCGACTTTCTCTTGCGCAACATCCTGGAAGGTGAAAGACTCAACTGCTTCAGATTTCCGCCACTTTTTAGTCTTTGGCCTAACCACTTTCCCGTAATTGGGCTGTGAGACAATTTCAAACACAGGGTCACAGCTACAAATATCAGCCAGTTTAGAAGCATCAAGGGAAGCGGAGTTCAGTTTTACAACAATCCCACTGGGTGCCTTCACACGTTTGCCAT
Source organism: Idiotropiscis lumnitzeri (assembly GCF_059441095.1). Classification (NCBI taxonomy): domain Eukaryota; kingdom Metazoa; phylum Chordata; class Actinopteri; order Syngnathiformes; family Syngnathidae; genus Idiotropiscis; species Idiotropiscis lumnitzeri. The sequence continues at coordinate 24,027,434 of NC_142391.1, read as the reverse complement.
GCTGGATCAGAGGAGCGACAGTGATGTTTAGCACTTGTGCACTGAGATTGGCCTCAGAAGTGAAGGCTGCGAACTCAAAGCTGTCTTCCGCAGACGAGAGATTGGTCATGTGGTAAGCTAGACGTCCCGCCTGTAAATCTTCCTGTTCAAACCGTGACACCTCGTGGGCGTCCCGTAGAAGTTTGCCAAACTTTGGAGCTCTCGAAATCAGGTAGTGGATTGTGGCGTTTCTGCCATTGGTCTTGGCGGCGAGGTTGTCTTGAATCAGGAGAACCGAAGTGCTGCCTTGCTCGAGTGTCAAGCCTGTGTGGTTGACCAGCGAGATGGTGATCTTTGTCACATCAAGGTTGAAGAGCTTGTAAATTGGCTTGTGGTGGCCATCCGTCACGCTGAAGTAAAACACCCCTGAGGTAGGGCTACCGTCATGGATAAAAAAAACACTTTCATTGTTGATCTGGGCTTGGGTGAAGGTGAGAATCGATTCATTCAATCTTCCGTCAAGAGCCAGGTATCCATTGTTGGGTTTGCTAATCACAGAGAAGACAATATCATCAGGGGGATTGTCCAAGTCTTCCACACTGAGGCTCTCCGCTTTAATGGCAACGGAATCTCCTTGCACCACAGTCAGACTCGGCGTTTTGGTCTTTAACACAGGTGGCTGATCATTCACGGCAGAAATTGTAATGTTGAAAGACTCCTCGATAACATCAATGACATCCAAAGGCCTTTGAGCCGTTTTGCCCTTTGGGTTTACCCATGCGCTGAAGGCGAAGGAATCGTGGCTTGTCTCCGAGTTGTCGTGCTTGTAGGTAATGCCGTATTTGTTGAGGATAAATTGAGAGAAGTTGGGCTTCTCCTTCGTGAGGTTCCTTTCACCCACGACAATGACACCGTGCTGCGGCAATGACGTCACCTGGAACCAGACTTCATTGGCGCTCCGCTCAGGCGTTGGCAGCTTAGACATCAGGTTGGTGGCGTCAAGCTTGGATTTGTCAATAACGACGCTCTCTCCTTCCGTTACTTGAGCACCTGGTATAAAGGAAATTGGTGTTATTCTTAAAGGTTGAAACTGAAACTTAGCTGTGTCAGACTTTTACAAGCATTTTTCCCTCGCTCTTCCGCCTTCTCTCCCTGACGTGTGCGTAAATCACAGCAGACAACGAGGCGCTCTAAAGCAGCCAGTCAAGCAAAAAGCCCAGGTCCACACGATGGCGTCAAGTTGAACTTTTTTTAAATATCACACACACACACTCTTCGGTCTTTCTCTGAATGACATGCTGACAATGAGGCGCTGTAAAGCGGCTCCTCCAGCGGACTATCCGAAGGGAAGATGTATTTTTGGGATGAACTGCGGGCAAAGCTAATGCGCCAACTACACCTTGCAAATTTGCCACTGATGCACATGAAGGCGCTCAAGTTCTTAGAGAGTGGGGGAGGGACAACCCATGCAGGAGACAAGGTGCATCAGTGACCTCCATTTTAGCCTCCAAGAAAACAAACAAAATAACAATCTAGAAAACTGAAATGTTGAAAAAGAGTTTTAAGCTATGTTGCCACAATCGACTCATTGTTTTCAACACGTAGCTTCAAACATGTATAATGTGCTGAGAAACAATTCTGTGAATTCACGTTGCGGGGTCAAGCGCGGGTTATCACGTTGTTACCTGTGTTTGCCAAAAGGACTGTGTTATGTTCAGGTCTTTTATTTTCATAGGAGATATCAATCTTGAACGTCAGACTCTCCAGAGACGAAGGCGGTGATGTCACAGAGAAGGTCAGCGAGTCGACGGCTTCCCAGCCCACCGACTCAATGGGGGTTTGGATGTACGTGACCTCTTTCCGATCCACCTGAGACAAAATCACAAAGAATGGATCACAAAGCTGAATTTGTCTTGCTCAGGAGCGGATGATTCATCGAAATGATCTCTCGTTCTCCACCCACCATATCTTGCGTGAACGTGGAAATGTCAACTGAGACATTTTCAGACTGCTTCCTCACCAGGCGCCCCAGCTGAGGATGTCGAATTATACTGAATGTAATTGTGCGATTCAAAGTATTGCTGACATCGTTGGTTACTACTTGCAATTCTTCATTTGAAATTGCCGTTGAAGACCCTGAAGAAAGGAAAGATAATTGCAGTTACGCCGTTGTTTTTCTCACAGACCAATGACGACAAAGCATTTTTTGTGACGTCCATTGTATTCAGTGATACATCTTTTGTATTTCAAAGACCCAAGACACATACTTCAGCTGCAACGTGAGGTTTGATGAAAAAAAAAAAAAAAAGGCTCAGTGAGACGCAGCTACTGTACTTGGGCGGGAACGAATAAGACATGAGCTAATAATAGATGTAGGCAAGTGAAAGGATGACTTTTCATGAGCACTATCCTCATCTTTCTTGGTGATGGGACAGCAACTTCATGGAAACATTGTGAAGCCATTAGGAGACATCTGCAACCATTTAGTGAAGAAGGGCCAAGCCAAGACATTTGAGGAGTGTGACAAAGATGCAAACTCATTCATCTCTCTGCATCCTAAGAGTAATCCATTGGACTCCTTTAATTGTCTGCTCTTTAAATCTCTGATCCTGTTTGCAAAAACTGCTTCCTCGGACCAGGCAGTGTAACGCTCTTCAAAATTGCCACTCTGGGAAAGTCGTGTGCCAACTGGCTGTTTGCTAAGCTCACAATATCCTTTTCCTCCAAACTCGCAATCCAGACGGCTGGAAATCCCAGGAAAGTTTGCAGACAGTCAGCAGCCTATTTTTAGCTCACCGCTATGAAAATAGAATGGCGACCATTAAACATAATTAATGGCAGCTCTGATTAATTAGGTTTGGAGCGCACATCAGCTGGTGATAAATTATTGAGCAGAAGAGAAGCCACTATGAACAGATGAATGCACTGCACTGAGAGTAAAATAAGGAAGAATGACTTAAAAATAATCTTCTCTTGGTTGCTAAAGAGGAGATGAATTAAACATCGAGGCATCAAGATGAATGACCATTTTACGTCATGGTTTGATTTACCTGGAAAGACCTTCAGCGGGCGATTTTGCGCCAAACTGAGGACCAAGGCTCTTGCAGTGATGCTAAAGATCTGGCGAGGAGTAAAATTCACTCCGTCGTTGACTTGGAAGTTCAACCCTCCCGACATGGCACCTGGAAGAAACCGGATTCCAACATGAGGACAAACAACAACCAGCAAGAAATGATTTTTACCTTTATGCACAAACAGCAGCTGTCCACGATCTATGTGAGCTTGGGTGAAGTTGAGCACGGCTGTCATGGGGGCGCTCTTGAGGGCCAGGTGGCCGTTGCTGGGTGGGGTCACCATGAAGTGGAGCTTCTCCGGGGGCGTGTCCAGGTCCTGCGCCCTTAAGTCCTCCAGGCTGATCTCTGTCACTGACGACACCCAAACCTTGACACAGGGCGGACAGACATTAAAAAAAACGCCAGGCTTAAGTATTTTATTTTTTTTTCTCAATAAATTGCTCTGAATAAAGTTCAATTTGATCATGATATAAAATTCTATTGCAGGAAATGATGTATCACAATATCACATAACAGCCACAATAACACGGATGTTCCATGATTATTATGTAGCTGAAGGCCACTGGAGGCAGCTTTGCCCTTTACTTGATACGCACCCACATTGGACGCAGAACACTGCGGATGTTCACCTCAAAGGCTTTTTTTCCCCCATACTGTTCTTTTATCTCCTTGAGCGTTTTTCCAGTGCACATCATCCAATGAAGCAGAACAAAAAAGTCTTGTAGATAAAGCACGAAAGGACAGCGCAGAGAAATGTGTCAAATTTTCCAAACACATTTACCAGGCATAAGTTAGAAGGTGAGGCATTTACAGAAAAATATCTCTTTTGTAATAATAATTTGACTTAAGAAATGTTTAGGATTTTTTTCATGGGTGAAAGCAATGTTTTGTGAGCGGGTCAACAGCACTGTAACGTGCCTTTTGGTTTTCCCTGATCAGAATCACTCAGTCATCCTGAAATTGTATCATGAAGCATGGTCTTATTAAAAGTGACCAAACATTTGTTCACATACCAGTACAAGAATGAGCCTCTTATATATTTTTTTCTTTCTTTTCAGTTTTCACCATGTTTTTTTTTTTTATTGGAGACATGTCTGACACGCCACTCTGCTAACTACAAGTGTGTGTAATAAGGGGTTACGATACGAAAATTAAATTCTCTTACATGGTTTTATTGTCCACAGCAGTCTTTTTTTTGATGAAATGAAATAGTAGCGTTGCAGAATAAATACACTCACGTCTTCTCATTTTCATCATATTATGTGCATGCTTGATTGTTGTCAATCTTAACATGTCAACTCTGTCATAATGAAATATCAACTGATGTAAAATGTCTTTTAGAAATTTGAAATAGCCATCTTGCTAACTCAATCATGTTGGTCAATAGTACTTTTAGCTTTAAAAAATGTCCACACTGTCAACAAGCTTGCATATATATTTTTTTAAATTTTATGCGGATTGGCCATTTGCAGTTAATTTCCATACAAAACATAATTAAACAAAAAAATGTGAGCTTGAACGAACGTGTAATTTGAGTTAAAGAAAAGGAAGTGCAGAAAAAAAAAATCTGAAATAGGGATATGGACTTGAGCATAAATAGTTGCTAGCCTATATGTGCCCTGCAATTGGCCGGGGTCGAGTCCAGGATGTACCCGGCTTGGCCCAAAGCCAGCTGGCACACTAATGAGGTCTAGCACGATAGAAAATTGATAGATGAATAATCAATTGCATTATGAGCACGTTGTCAGGGCACAGCAACCCAAAACAGCAAAGGCCACTATTTAAGGAACTAGGATAGACCGTGTGTATGAATTCAGACTGTTAGGCTGCATTCACGGACAGTGAAAATCCCCAAACCTCATGATGATGTGCAAGTTTAATTCCTAAGCAAAACGAGTGAGCTGTGCAGAGTTGACAACAAAGGATGAGCTTCTACTGGCTGTGCCAGAGCAGCTATTGCGTAACGCCGCTACGAACACAGGTCGGAACTCCCACAGGCAGCTCTGCAGTGAAGATCCAAACTATGACAGTACTTTGCCTTTGTTGTTGCCAGTGTCAGTCAATGCTCGGTAGGAACGATGTAGAAAGCACGAAATGGATGTTACCTTGCTCTAAATATAAGTAAATGTGAAGACTCATCTTGCCATTCCAGCAAATAAGCCTTATGTGACTAAAAATATTTTTTTTTTCACTATTATTGTCTCTTTATCAGGGATTCATAACTTTGTGGAGTTGAAATAGTGCTTCAATTACAGGCTTTGACTTAGTGCAGTTGAAATTGCTCAGTAAGTAAACTGCTCTTCCTGGAACAGAAGCGCGGGTACTTTTTCAATTAGCACCTATAAAGCATGCACATGGGACCCTCACACTTCCCATCAGCACCACCAAAGAACACCTCCATATGTGCATGCTAATCAGCATCCCTCCGGGGGGAATGCCACGCACCTGGTGCACTCCCCCGCTTAGCATCAAGTCGCAGCGGGGATCAGTCTGACGAGCGGCGTCAGCGCTGAGTCACCAAATTCACAGACACACGAGATCAATTTGCGCACAGTTTCCTCGACCCCACGTCAAATCTCAGGATCTCGACAGGGTTCCGACAGATCACCAAGCTTTAGCTGACGGCAACCCAGTCGACAGTTTTCCACTCTTTTCACTCTCTTACATGGAATACATGACGACACCACACTTGTTCAGAAGCAGTACTGTGCATCTTGCGTCACAATCAAATAAAGACCTCAATAGTTGTCCAATTGTAAAGGACTGTACAACGAGCTTCCCCAAAGTGTTTTGAGGCTGTAATCAATTACGGATATAGGTTACACACTTGTGTTCCTTGTTCGCCTCTAAATGAGAGACAAATTCAGATAACAACACAAAATATATGGATGTGCATTTCAATAAATTAGAAAAGCATCAAAGAACAAAAAAAACATGAAAAAATGTTAAATATAGATTCATTGAATAAACGCTAACCTAATTTTCAGAAGGCTAATTTCAATATCAAAAAGCATTCAAATTGTTTAGCATGAACTATACGAACTTCTTGAGATTTTTCCAAAATACACTTTAGCCTAGTTTTAATGAATCTATATAATATATGAATATTCTACAAAGAAAATTATTCATATGCCCCTGTGTATAGCTAGAGGAGTTTATTATGAATATACATGCTTAGAAATCAAGCGTTTATTTTCAGTTTGAGCAACTCTATAGATTGTCAATTGACAGCAAACCTCTTTATTGGTTGTTTCAATGTCCAAACTAATTCTTTAAGCAATTCGTATTGAAGCACAAGAGAGCCACCTTGTGGACAGCAATCTGTTAAGCACGTCTGTTCAAACTAGAATCCAATGATACGTCTCTTCTATATTGCGTGCCCTCATTTGGGTCGCAGCCAATCTGATTTTAGGTGAGAGGCGAGGTACACCCTGGACTGTTTGCCAGCTAATCATGAAAAGTGTCTGGAAATGATCAGTAAGTGCGACTAGATGTGCTGGTAAACGTTTCAAATATAAAGCAGACGTGTCGACCCACCCTGAGGACCCTGTTGGCGGTGATAACAGGGGGCTCATCGTTGACAGCTGTAACTTGGATGAACAGCGTGCAAGCCTCACTCTGCTTCCTCAGGCCTGTGTCGTTGGCAACCACTGTGAAGTTGTCTGCTAACGTTTCGCTGCTGTCGTGGACGTAGTAGATAAATTCATGCTCCACCTGGTTAAAATTGGTCAAATATTAGGATGAAATGCGTATAGAAAAAAATGCTGAAAAGAATGAGTGACTTATATTAGGATTGTCAATGGAATTTGAAAATATTACATTTAGTACACATTAAAGTAAACTGGTAGTTTCTTACGATGTGCAGTAGAATTCCTAAAGTCAAGCACAATCCACTTTAGAATCTTAGTCGACCTCAAATTTGTTCAAATTGAAAATATTCTTTTCCCACGGAAAATGATTAAAAAAATGCTGAAAATGCAGCCTGTCAGGTGAGTTTCTTCACATTTATCAGATGGGATATATTTAATAGCCGCAGCACTATCAAAACTCAATTTGTTTCATAACTCTTTCAGGTGCTGACTGAGTTGCAGTCATGTGACTTGAATGTGGTGCAGGGATCACCATCCAGGAGGGCACCCATCTTGCCTGTTTTCAGATGTTTCCCCTCCTCCAACATACCTGGTTTGAAGAAACTTGGTAATGATCCCGATCTTTTGAATAAGGTGCCTTGGAGGAGGGAAACATTTAAAACATGCAAGATGGGGGGCCATGGAAGACCGGCGTTGATGATTCGGGTGTAGTGTATTTGCAGAAATGTAAACGTTATAGCTGCATTTAAATTGAGACGTTCACGATAACATTCATATTGAAATGTCATAGTAGATGCTTGATCGTACCTGCCTCCTGGTGAAAGATGTCAAGGGCACACCAGGGTGTCGGGAGTGCTCGATGTGGCCGTGACGCGGGAGCTCCGTCACATTAAACAGGAAGTTAATTCCAGCAAAGTGTCGGTTGTTGACTCCAAGTACTTCCTTTGTCAGGGCCTTGTAGCCACCCTCTTCCACTGTGAAATTGGAGACCTGAAGTGGGATGAGGCGGGGTATGATATGGACTGACATGGTAATGTCGCCCACGTTGGTGACGCCATTGGTGGCCTCCAGGACGAAGGTGTCGTTGACTTTGTTGGGCTCCACCTGCACATACTGGATGTTTCCGCTGTTAATGTCCTTTTGGGTAAACGTCTTGACAGGAGAGTCCTTGCTTCCGACGTAACGCTCGTCCGCTTCCACAAAAAGCCGGAGAAAGCCATGATAGGGATCCGCCTTGACTGTGAACACGATCTCAGATGGCACATTGTCCTCATGTGTGACCTGTGTGTCAGTTGGAAACATTGCCTGTGGTTACATTTTAGACAACGACAAACACAAAGGCAACAAGGAAAGACGAATAAAGTAAAACCTAGCGACATTTCTCGCACTAACCTCAAGTTTAGGCTCGTCAATCTTGACTGGTTTTCCTTCCTCGACTAGTAGATTGTTGTGATGCAGCACGATGGGTGGCCTCTGATGACTTTCCAGGTAAACTTTCACATTGATCCTAGCTGCCAGGTGGATGTCGTGAGCCGTTACTGTCACGTTGAAATGGTCTGCCAGATGTTTGCTGTCATCATGCTGATATGAGATTAATCGGTTCTTGAGGTCAGACATTGTGAATGAGTCCACTACTACTTTGTCGCGGTAAAGTCGTCCATACTTAGGCGTGTCAGCCAACTTGAATGTGACTTCGTGGTCATCTCGAATATCCAGATTGGATGTGATGGTAAAATTACTGGTGGAAAATGCAACCGACTGTCCCTTCTGCACCAGTAAACCGGTGTTATTGGCAACTTTCAAGAAAGGGTCCTGTGCGCTGATGTCTAAAAGACTGGACACAAAGTTTTTGCCATCAGAGACAAAGAGCACAAACCTGCCGACGCTTACGCCTTTGTGAATGAACAACACTCTCTTTTCTTCCAAATCCTTTTGCCGAAACTCGAATAGTCGATGATTCGTGTCATTCACCATCACCAAATCTCCCATTGGAATTCCCCGACGGATGTAAATTAACTGGCCATCGTCAAAATCTGAGTCTGGATCATGGTAACGCAAATCTTCAACAGTGAGAAGCCTCTGTCCCTCTCTAACTACATGGAAAACTTTATCAATGACACGTACTGGTTTTTGATCATTGACAAGTTGAATGGATATGATGAATGTTCCTTCTTTGGACCCAATTTCATCATCTGCAATGAAAGATTTCAAACCTTGGGAGGTAGAAACAATGAAAGTGAACTCATCCTGACTTGTTTCCCCGTCATCGTGGACGTACATGATCCGGTCCTCTAAGAGATCTTGATTGCTGAAGGTTAAGATGTTGTTATAGCTCGAGTTTGAATTGGACTGAGTTATACGTGCAAGCCTTCCATATTCGGGACTACTTATCACAGTGTAGTACATATCCTGCGTAAGTAATGTTTCTGCAAACAGCTCATTTTTTGTGATCAGCTTACTTTCGCCCTCCTGAAGAACCAGTCCAGCATTCCTGATGAAAACATTATTCACATCAGCTTTAATTGAAAACTGAAAATCATAGTTCTGGGACTGAGCATGTTTGGAAAACAGGTGAAACTTGAATCTGTCATGTGTGTCCTCATGAGGCTGGTCAACTAGTTCGTAGTGTACTTTCCGATCTGTGACATCTCGTTGACTAAAGGTTGAGTTCTTTGTCAAGATTGTCGTGTCCAGAAGCAGTTTTCCTTTCTTTGGTGTGGTGAGAACCCGAAAATAAAGATCCTCCTCAGAGACAATCACACCCTTGGCTGCAGCAAACAGATACTCTGAGTCCAGCGTCACTTTCCTAACTTTATCTAAGTTCATCATTGCATTCCTCACCAAATGGTACCTCACCCAGTTGACAGTGATTGGGAAAATTATCTCTGTGGTTGCCCTTGCAGCCACAAGGACTTTACATTGAAAGTAATCAGTGACATTGGATGTCTGGATCTCGTGGTATGTGCTAACATATCTCAGTCGTCCTTTTTCTAGAAGCCTTTGGGAAAAGGAGTCAGTGGACCTCCATTCACCACTTGAGTGAAGTCTCTGGAGCTCTCCATACTGCGGTTGTTCAGTGACATCATAACGGATGTCAATCACTTGTTTGACAGCGTTGGTTTCTACAGACAATTGTTGTGAGCCAATGGCAGCTATTTCGCCTTGATTGACATTCAGGCCTGTGTTGTGAGCAATTTTATATTCAAGTGCAACAGCCATCACCCTTAAAACTACCGTGTTACTAATCTTCTCCCCATCACTGACTCGAAGCACTATCCTTGAGTTTCTAATGCCTGCGTGAACATAATACACTCTCAACTCTTGCAAGTCTGAGTGAGAGAATGAGGTCACTGCTGTTCCTGGGTTGTTCTCAATTTCCAAATAGCCTGCGTCTGCATTCAGGTTCCCAAGCACAGTAAAAACAAGATTGCTATAGTTGCTGTCAATGTCTGTGGCCTTTAGAACCTCCGTAGTGAGTCGTTTTTTGGAGTTTTCCAACAAGACAAAAAGATTGCCTTCGGGGAGACTCAATTCAGGTGCATCATTGGTGGGTGTTACTGTAATGTTAAAGCGGTACAATTTGTTAACCCTCAGATAATGAGGAACTTCTTTACGACTGCTGGAAGCGATTGAAAACATGAAGAAGTCATCTGGATCCTCTGAGCCTCCATGGATGTACATTACTCGTTCATGCCAAAGGTCCAACATGCTGAAGGTATTCTGAGGTTGGTCCTGGTCAACATCAAGCCTGATCTGACCATGCATTGGCTGATCTTGAATTTGGAATACAATTTGAGACTGACGAATACCAAGCATCTTGAAATCCAAGAGGACCTTGATGTGTTTGGCCTCAAGAGATGCTCGCCCGCCTTCCTCAACTATCAGGGGTTTTAGCTGCACAAAATTGGAGCCATACCTTCTGTCCAAACCCCTTGCAAGTGTTGACATGTGCAGTGAAGGTGCTGGGGTCACCAAGAAAAACAGAGATTCCGGGGCACTTGTTGAACTGGCAGTGGTCGATGGGACTGGTTCTTTCTCAGGTTCACAGCCAACTGAGATGTCCTTTGTGACAACCGCATTGGCAAGCCCCACCTTCACCCCGTTCACTTCAATATTCTTCATACATCCTTTGAAGGAGCCTCCACGCATTTGTTTTCCTGACACAGACATCAACTCTACCTTTCTGACTTCTGCTCTGGTGCTGTCATCGATGCCTCCAACAAAAACATAGCCTTTAAACTGTAGCCCCTTTGACCGAGAGCTAATACTGCTTTTCACCATTTCCCCATCAACAGTTAATTCAAGCGTTTTAGAATTTAAGCGCATCCTGATAGCATGCCATTCCCTGTCATTGATAAAGGTAAGTGAACGAAGCTCGGTTTTGCTACCGCCTTTGCCAACGATTGCCACGAGGAGGCCTCCTTGAATCTCCAAAGCCGCAAAGTCCCCCTCTTTGGCAGAGCTGTACAGGACGATGCCCTCTCTGGCTGAAGTATGCACGACACACTCGAACATGGCTTCTTGTTGGCCATTCCAGGGGGGAAGAGAAATGTAGGCCCTGGAGCTAAAGAAGCTAATGGGGTCCTCTTCGGTGGCAAAAAACTGCGGGCTACAACCTAGCGACACCTCATGGACAGTCTTGAATCCTGTGTATGGCCTCAGCGATGACAGCAAGTCATGTTCATTGAAGACGACATCCTCCATGCAGCCTCGAAAGCCAATTAGGTCTCTGGGGAGGTAAAGTCTGTCCAGGCCAACTGAACCTCCTACATAGATACCGTCTAAGATGCTGAGCACATGATGTGGGCCAGGGATCTTTGCACTTGTGTGAAAGTTCTTGTTTACTGTCAGAGTGACATTGCGCTTGAAATGGTTGACCTCCACCGAATGCCAGGCGAGGTCATTGAGCTGCGTGCCTCTCTCGGTTCGCAGTAGTTGCTCCCCAGATCCCAAGTCCAGTTTCAGCTGGAGAAAAGACATACCATGTTACAAGACAGTCACACGCACACTTTATTTGAGGCCTCATGTTCAAGGATGTCACCTGTTGTTCTAACGGTGCAATTTGTCTGAGATTCCAAGCAGGAAGAGCATGATTATCTTTTTGCCTTGAGCCATACCCTGAGTGCATCATGTCACCTTCTCAAACTAATTCTGATGACATGCTTGTCAAGGCTTGCTGCAGAGTGGCCGCTAATCGAGCGCGGGCTTCCAGGGAGAGACGCGCAAGCCTGACTCACATTTGTTCACTTGTGCCAGTGAACACAACAATTATTTGGTGGCCTGAGCCTGTCGAAGGAAGAGGGGATGAGCAGGCCCTCCCCAAGCTCGCCATGAAACACAGCGTGCTTCACTCCTTGCTCAAACGCAACTGGAATTGAATTAAAAGTAGTCAACTTTATGTTTCCCTTTGATTATAAAAACACAACTTAAAATATTGCTCTGATTTGAAGTTTATATTAGTAAAATGATGTAAAGAATTTGATTCTAGCACAGATTATTTCAACTAAAAAAACAATTTCCAGTTACCTAAATCGCAACAGTTACAATTGTTTATATGCATATCTGCATGTTTCACTTTTTGAAATAACAGCTAATAATGATCAATTTATGGAATTAGCTCTGGACTGAACACGTGTACAACAAGTATGATGTTATATTGTTGTTTTTAATTGGAAACATATTTTAGATTTTTTGAAAGGATCTCTTATGTTATTTTGTCATTGTAAGCCTTGTCCTGTGTGTGCTTCTGCTGCAACATTAATTTTCACTTAAAAAGGATAAAGAGTTTTTGATTCTGAAGCTACTTTAGAACAGAACTGTTGCAAGGTCATGATAATTGCAATCATAATAAACACAATAGGAACACAGATCCGAGAGCCTTCAGAAGGCGCAGCAATGACATGAAGCTGGTATGGCGCTGGCACTCAGCTCGCGTCACGCAGACTTGTCCGCTTGTGTTACCGGGTCGAGAGACTGACACTGTCAGTGGAGCTGGAGTCATTGCTTCGGGTCGGTCAGCGATGGTGTGAGCACGACTTTTTGTAGGCATGCATGTGTGTGCCCATGCAATGTATGCTTGAGCACATATGCTCATGCATGGGGGCCATGGATGTACCCACCTGCAGGCGACCGGCGTTGAGCTCTAGCAGAAAGTAGACATTCTGGCCGGCGGCGAGAAACAGCAGGCCATTGGTACTGGAAGTTCGGAAGCGAACGCGGAGCTTGTTATGGTCGGACGACTCCGTCGCCTTCAGCTGTACAAAGCCATCGCCATAAAAGGACGCTGGAGAAAAATAGTGGAAAGGGCAGAAAGGCACATTTGTAAAAACACAAAAAAAATGAATGAGAATTAAAAAATAAAATAAACAAAACAGTATGTTTCTCACATTTTTTGTAGGTTTTTGTAACAAGAAATCACACTCACTGCATGTCAATCAGAAAGAAAAAGTGTGTAAATACAGAAAACCAAGAGCAAGTAAAGTATTGTGGTCTTAATATAGCACACATCTGACATTTAGAAAGAAATCACCAGGCTAATTAGCATTCTGGTTGTTCACATTTCAGAGCATTAACATAACATTTTTTCCCCCAGAGGGTCTTAAAGCAACCTTAACCTAAACTTTTCTTGACCTTAAGCAAGTTTTTGCCTGAAAATATTTAACATTATGAGGAGTTGCTTTTCATGCACAAAAGGAAAGCATGCTGACAGCGTCATAAATGTGCTTTACTACGCATCTCTGTTGGACCAGCTGTAATTTTTATGCCATAATAAGTCACCCTCATGTGCAACAACAGGACAGTCATGATTTGAAATGAGTACATCCCTTTAAAGACACACACTCCATCTTGTGCCTCTTTGTAATTCTAGGCTTGAAAGAAAGTGTCTTTTAAAGCAGGTATTTGATTTTAAAGCCAAAAGAGCATAGAACAAATGGAGTTGAGCCAGGCAAGTTTAGACCCATCCTTCCCTGATGGAGATCTTCAACCTGAACATGAAAGGTTCCCACATCCGCACATTTTCTGAGGTGGCAAGTTCCTGAAACGGAGTACTACGAGGATAGATCATGTGTTCCTTCTCGCTCGCTTCCCTGCCATTTCACATTAGCCTGTAATCTGGACTAATGTGCTCTGAAGCGGTCCCATGCAAGCCTTCATGCGCAGGCAGCAGCAGGATGCTTTTCAATCAGCTCCCACAGACATAGTTCAAAGCGCCACAAACATGTTTGCTTTTGCAGTCAAACACATTTGCGTTTCTTCTTCCAACTGATGCAATGCCAAAATAGATCAAAGAGAGATTAGGAATTAAAGACAATCAATGGTTTCTTATCTTTTTTTGTCCTTCAAGGCAATTAAGCGCAATAAACCACTAGACTATGCTATTTAATGCTACAGTGGATGATACAAGGATACTAGGAACGTCACCATTGTTAGAGACGGGCTTTAAGATGTATACCTCATCTTAATCACATTTTTCAACTGCTATTTTTTGTGAAGTTTGTAACAGCTATTTACCTGAATAATGTCTTGGAATGAATGCAAAATACCCAAATATGAAGTATATTTAATTCAAAGATTGTTCTAATAGCATTCTTTGATTGAAAATAATTTGCAAATATTGTACCATATTAGCTATTAATCTTTAGCACATTCATTGATTTTCAGTGAAGAAAATCAGGCATAGGCATAGGAGATGAGTAGATATGAGAGTCAACTATCTGTGACGCATACAAACTGGGTTGGATTGTTCAGCCTTGGTGGAAGCGTTTGCTCCACTGAGCACATTCTAGTTTCTTCTTTATTGTTCCCATTTGTGGTGACGTTTAATTTGCAATGATTACCTTACTGCCCTGGATTGAAACTCTCAGTCAGTCAGATGCAAATGTGCATCAGGTAAATCATTAAATGAAGACAAATATGAACTGAATTATTTGGCACAGAAAGACAAAAAGTGTATTTACCGCACACCTCTCTCTGTGGATAGGAAGAAGAAGAAAAAAAAGCGGGACATTTTGCCCTTTTACTCCACTGACAAGGATGGACATGCACGCTCAGATGCATTTTGGTGTGATCACGCTGACGTTTAATATGTCTGACTGAATGTCACGCTGGCTTACAAACACAGGTCTCCCCTCAAAATGCACTTGGCTGAGCAGAGCTGCATTCTTCGAGAGTGGTAGAAAAGATGCTAATCATGGTTGTTCGTGTTGGAGGAGGCTCGTGTCAGCTGTTTTGCGACATAAACTCTTCAAACATGGACATTTTGGAAAGCGGCGGCAATGAGAGAGGAGAAGGCACTAGCTGCAAAGAAAAAGAAGCATGTTGTCAGCTCGACACGCAACAAAGAGTGTCTTTATTGTTCGTAATTAGAGAGGCAAGACCAGAGCTTGTCACTACTTGTGTGCCAAAGTTTATCCAACAAATCGGCGATGCAACTCGACTCAAGTGTCTCTTTTTGTTTGTCAAAGCCCTACTTGGGGAACAGGCTTCTTACAGAATACTCCAGTAATCTGTATAGGCACAAACTGAAGCAATGGGATGCCAGAAACAAAAAGCTCTGAAAAACCAGAGATGTAGCAAAACAAAACATTTATGCTATGTTCCTAGCAGCCACCGCAACGCTGTTTCATGCCAACGCGGACAAGATGGGTTGGACATGAGACAACGCAGAGGAGGTGGGATGGGAAGACGTGATACGCTGTGATTGCCGTGGATGCCCGCCCAGATTTCAAAAGTATCAAAACCTTTGCCACGGCAGTCAACATGCAGAAAAACAAACCTAGTCAGCTGTAGTCAAATGAGGTGAATCCAACTAAACCTGGTGATACATAATCAATATTTGGAAGGCAAGCATGTATTTACCGGCACCAGACACTCACCACCTTACACTGTATTAGTGTCCGTGTATATTTCTGCACAAGCAGGACAACTGTAATTTATGTTATCAATGTATTGTTTTATGTACAAAACTGTAGAGAACGATTTTTGTCTAAAAACACATTCTCAATTTTTGGGGTGTGTTTTATTGTGGGGCTGGGACAGATTAATTGCATTTCCTTTTGATAGGGAAAGATGATTTGCGGTATGACTGTTTTGAGTTACGAGCATACTCAAAGTCAAGGGACCATTTTCAGTTTAAAGGGTTTTCCGCCATACTATATTTCAAGTTATAAACAGCACAATGAACTACTTTGCAGTTTGTACTAACCATTTTCCCTTTGATTCGTTTTGATTTATATTTGGGATGGGCGAGTACCAATACATGGGACTGATATTGGGCAGATACCGGCCTTATTCAATGTATCGGGTACTCGAGGAAGCTGCCGATAGCAGCCATGATACTTGAGGTCAAAGTTGGCACTATACTACGTCAGCTCGACTATCAGCGAATTACCATCCGTGTCATAAAAAAGGTCTTTATTTGGAAATTAAATTTTAGATATTAAAGGTACAACTGGTATCAATACTCTGTATCAGTGAATACTCAGTGTGAATATTAGAACAGGTATCGGTCTGGGAAAAAAAAAGTGGTATTGAACATCCCTAATTTAGAGCTCATAAGTGTTTTCCATTCACTTATTCACGTAAATTAAGACTTAACTTGGTCATTAGCACAGGTAAGCAACTATGGCACATTCCAACTGCCACAGTAAACGGACTAAGTCATAAGCAGAGGGTGTGGAAAATTTTGTTTAAACAAATTTTAGGTTGACCATTGTCACTTGACACGACTGTAGCTATTTTCAATGTACGATGGAGTGAATGAGTCACAGTGAAATGATTCCTGATTATCCCCACTGGCACAGCCGGGATGAGTGAAGCCCACTGAATTTATATGACACATGCTCAGGATGTAATCAAGCAGACGAGGCTAATGAACACACATACGAGTGCATACAATGTATACAGCCATAAAAATAACACACATTTACAGCTTTGTCCCTTAGGAGAAGAGGCTGTGGTCACTTGAGTGAGTTATTGTCGTCACCAGACTGTCCTTTATGTGCAATGAGTGTGCTTTGCTGCACTGCTGAACTGTATACGCGGAAGACTTTCATACGAATCATTTAATTGTCACATTATGCTGTTAATACATACATTCTGTAAAACTTGCACAATCACATCCAATATAAGAGCTGTATCAAAAATTCCTTAGTACCCCAAGGGAAAAAAGCATTTTCCATCCATTCAGTTTCTACTCAGACACTGCTTGTCCTTAATAGGTTCAAAAGTAAATTCAAGCCTATTCCATCTGAATTTGGGCGAGAGGTGTGGTACGCCCCAGACTTGTCCCCAGTCAATCAAAAAGCAGATACAGTATTGTTTGGGAAATCATATACAGTAATTGCCTGAGTCATTTTCAAAATAAGACAAAAAAACAACAAAAACAACGACAACAGAGTTATAAAAAACAAGAAAAGTCTAGTTGCCTTGATTCAACTTAAAGGCATTACCATAGGAATGAGAAAATCTAGAAAAACAAAAATTTCTAGCAATCAAATTGTTGTGTTTTATTTCAATTGATATCGTGACACCGAGTTAAAAAAAAATACGTAGACATTTATTCTGCTAGGCTAATGAAATTCAATAAAACACTGAATGGTGTATTTACTTACTCAATTTTGGCATTTTCAGTCCTCCATAGAAACCACGTACGCACAAGTGAAATATTTGACATTCAAAACACTGTGTGGTACTTTATACAATTGAACAAAAGAATCAAGCGTTATCATTTTTATTGGTGCAGCATTGGCACTCGGTGCCATTAGATAGTATAGAACAGGTGTCCCTAATGAAGTGGTCGTTGGGTGGACACAAGAAATCACGGAATTGCACCGTAAAATTGGTGACTTAATACTAATACACGTTGCTGTAATAATGTCAGCATTATTATTAGCAATATGTCACTAGAAATAACAGCTAGCCAAAGCTAACACCACTTGTGACCTTTTGAGGTATTTGTTGGTAGTGGTCGCCAAACCACTCTGTCGCCTTCAAACAATTAATGAGTAATGCAAAAGCTGAAGCAAAAGAGGGCATTGCACAGCGAAGACGCCACATTCGGACAAGTTCAAATCTGGTTTGTGTCGAGTGGAAGAGTTTGGAAGTAGGACAGTTACCTCCCGACGTCAACTCGACCAGGAGCGACCACCAAAGCAGCCCGCAGAGCCACCGCAGCAACTTGTTCGGGGCTCGGTTCCCAAAGGAGAACATCTTCCTTTCACATAGTCGCACACGGCGTTTCTCTTGTTGTCTTTGGCGTGTAGTCCGTCACGTCTTAACAGTTCGGTTGGCTTCTGTGGGGGGGAAAATAACAGCAAAGTGTGGGCCACCCTGCCCACCCAGCGCCGGTGATCCAGACAGACGACTCGAGAGTCGAGAAACTCCGCCTCGTGAGCGCGCGGGCGCTCTCGTGAACGCGCGTTCCACAATAACAGCACAAATAGATACGCGTGGGGTGTAGTGATTTATTTTTTTATCTTGACCATTTATAACAATAAACTGTGTTACCAAATTAATAATAGTATAGGAAATCATCTAAATTCTTTTTTGGGGGGGGTTGGTGAGTTGTCAGGCGAAGTTTACTGGACTCGGGCCCCATAGCCAATAAGAAAAAAAAAATGCATATAGTAACCACGCCCATTTTGCTATTTTAACGGTCAAGATTGACGCAAAAAATAAAATTTATCAAGTCAGATAAGCGCTAATTAAATTTCCCATTGAGGCGGAAAAAAAAACACATAAAAAAACAACGTTTAATAATTTAAAAAATTATAGCACAATTAAAATTTCAAATTCTTCCCAGGGTCAGCTCGCATAGGACCCAACTCTCCAAAACCAGAACCGGATAATGAATAAAACTGATAAATACATTACATTGCATCCATAAACTTTGATGTTATATCAAAGTATAAGTTTTATTCACTGTATTTTGTAGACTGCATTAATTACGTTAAGGTACAAAAGCTTGCCATAATCACAAATAGATTTAAATAACTTAAATTTCAGAGCTTTATATTCATCCTAGCTGGAACATTTTTTTTTCTAGGTTTAAACTTTTAAACAAACTTTTTACGGTATACTTAAAGCATACCATTAGTTGATCAAACTACATTTCAGAATGAAAACTAGACCGTACGGTGTACTTTTAACAGCATTGGATTTAATTAATAATGGACTCAGCACTCAACACAAATAAATGATAGACCGACTGATGAAATACGAAACCACTCATGATGATCTGTAGTATGAAAAATATGCTAAAAGTCAGGAAAATTATAAAAATAAACTTTCTTGCAATCTTCTGAGGCGAGGTCAGCTGACTTCAACAAGTTTGCGGTACTCGTGATTAATACAATTGTAGATGGTGTGGTAGAAGCGTCGCTTTGCCTCCATGAGGTCAGTGATCATCTCCATGTGGTCCACGGCGGGCAACAAGTAAAGCGACGCCTTCACGGATAGTGAAGTGAGGAGCTCAGAGAACTTGACGGAAGCTTCGGCCGGAGTCATGATGTCCCTGATCCCGTGGATCAAAGTAAATGTCGGCACTCTGAAAGAAGGCGACATGAGTCTTACAAAAAGTGCCGTCACCACAAAAACATGAAGTACAAAGTGTTAGTTGCTGCTTGGCATCACCTGCTCAGTTTATCCTGATTGAAGGTCCCCAGCAAGTGCGTGGGTGAGTAGTATGGGAAGTTCTCCACTCCGTTCATGGCTTTATGCATGCTCGAGATATATTCTACACCTCGCTTCTGCTCGTGCTCATAATGTTCCATCATGTTATACACGCCACTGAGACCTGTTTACAAGAATTAATCAATAAATCAGTCACAATATTTCCATCCATAGATTGACTGGCAATGACCAAATGACAAATGACTCTTGGTATTGTGTTTGTAATAGAAACTTGATTCTGTTAAAAACAAAATAGTTACCGATGACTCCTTTAATTGTCGACACAAGGTCCCGCTGCTTGCTCGCCTCAATGAAAAGCTCTTCCTTTGCATCGATGAGAAACAGCGTGGTCAGTGCGCACAAATGCGCACCCGCCGAATGGCCAATTAAAACGATATTGTCCTGACAAAAAGAAAAAGATCCTTATACTGCTCCACTGAGTAAATAGCAATGACATTCACGACACATGATAAAAGCTCATTTTTTCCCCCCAACAGTATTGAAAAGGCCTCTGCTTTTCATAGAGACACTTAGAGAAATGAGTTATGCTAAAAGCGACACTGAAAACCAGCCCAATTTGCAAGCTCATGTTGATTTGCTTTGACAGGAGATAGGCGAGTCACAACTGTATAACTAATCGAGTTTGATGAGACCACAAATGGGGAGTCCCTTGAGACATTAATAAACAACCACGATGGCTGCTGATGTGAATCAGCAATACATTTTGTTCCATTTTGCGTGCACACCACAAGATGCAGTCTTTTCCGAACATTTTGTGTAGAGTGGAACGCTGTTGTCGTAGGAAGATTTGGACTTCACTATCAAGCAATCAATTTCTGAAAATGTGTCTTGGTCGGCGCATTTGTCCCCCTGTGACCAAACAGTGGGTCTAATTTACATAATTAATGCACCTACAAGGAATTTTGTGTCTCTATAAAAAAAAATTTTCTCAGTGTAACTCGGGGACACATAGGACCATGCACTTCCAAACCAGATGTATGACAAAAATACTCATTTCAAAATACGTGGTCTTAATACATTTCATTTTTGATAATACGTTTTCTCAATGCGTGTATAGTTCTATCTCATCCAATAACAAAGAAGCAAACAACAAAAAAAGTGCAAAGGGCTCTCTTGTTAAAAATTACCATTCAAGGACAGCACAAAACCGTTAAACAAGAAACCAACATTATTTTTTCAGAGATTTTTCTCCAACATTTCCCCATGTTTTTACGTTTTGAAAAACATAGAATGTTTATCACCACATTTTTGGGCTTGGAAAGCATTTGTTTTTTTATTTTTTCCACATTATATATGTGTATATATTTTTCTATTTTATTTTTTCAGGCAGAATTAATCAAAATCAAGGGGCCAAAACTGCCAAAAGAGCCATTTACCAACTTCAACACTGGGTGGCGAAAAAGCGCTTGTGCTTTCATCCATTGGCGTATGAGAGAATCCAATGTGTCCCTTCTGACACATTACTGCTACTACAGAAGTGAACTCGTTGAGTAAAAAAAGTCAGTACATGTCATGACAAATAATTGTTCTTACTTTGTCAAAATTCAACTCTGGTCCACTCTCTTGAGCCCAAATCAGGCAGTCGGCAATATCTTGTACCATCCCTAAAACGTTCATCTGACAATCAAAAATAATCTGTGGTCAGTATCATAGATTCTGATTTCCTAAAGTCATGTTTCAACTCATAACTCTTTATATTTTAGCCTTGGAGAGTGGTAGAAGGTTTAGGTTTGGGTTCTGACCTTTGGATAAGTAGTGTAGTCGGGACAAATGACGGTTGCTTTGAGTTCTTTAGACAGGTGTCGTGCCAGCAGACAGTAAATGTATCGTTCTCCGGAGCACCAGGCACCGCCGTAGACAAATACCACCAGCGGCGGTGGCGCTGCCTTAGCTTCAGACAACCCGGGAGGGCGATACAGGTCAAGCTTGTTCCCACGCCGTCCGAATGTGATACCCTTTAAAGTCAGAACGCAGAAGCATTTGCCGAAGTCCAAAAAAGGGAAAGAACAATATTTCTAAATATTTTGCAAAAAAAATGCTCTGTACTGAGATTTACGCTGGCAACATGACAGTCTTTTGGTGACTTCAATGTAGAGCATCCTCGATTTGCTTTCTATTTCAATCTTTGTTATTCTGCGGTCATTATAGCAACTAGCTCAGTACAAATGTTTAAATCTAAATGTAAAACTCATTTTTACTGCCTAGTATTTATTTTAAACACGAGTTTTCAAATAGCCTCTTGCACTGCCTTACGCCCTGACACCAAGATTTTGGCCTTTTTTTACTGATGCTTCTCGCCTCCTCTCCCCTTCCAACTCCTGTAGAGGGTGCTAAATGATGATGATCCAACTGAGGCTGTTGCAGTATGGACCAACCAGGACAAGATCTGAGACGGACCACTTCCCCAGGATTGTGCATCTACTGACCCTTCATGTGTAGTTTAAGGTTTGCAAGTCCGCATCACAGCTGAAAGGTTCTCAATTAGAATCAAGAATCAGGTAGACCTGTGTGTTTTCAGGTACGACCTGTGCTTGCAATGGATGGCAACCAGTCCGGGGTGCACCAAGAATAGGAGGATGTTTTTTTATGATATTTCTCTAGCTGCCACTCAGAGGAAGTGTGCCTCACATCATAAAAAGCACTACATTTTTAAAGAATGTTTGAAAAAAACATGAAAGAAATTATACAAAACACACCTTTTCATAGTGGATTCTGTTCTTGCCACTCTCGTACCATGACTTGACCTGGAAGTAAAGCAGTCCATATTGCAGGCATTTCAGTGACTCCAAGACAGCGCTTGTTATGCAGTAAATTCGCCTGGTTGATATAGAAAGTGTCAGGTAAAGAGGAATCAAACTTTGTTACTTCAGAGCAAACATAGTTGTTTTGAAATTACCTCGGTTTTACAGCTTCCAGGTACTTTTTATAGCCCGGTTTGGTGGGCCAGCCAAGCATCAACTGGGCAGTCAGGGAAATGGAGTATGGGAGACCCACCAACACGATGGCCATTGCCACGGGCAACCACCAGTGGTAACTGAAGCCTGACCTTGAAAAAAAAACGTCATGTCAGTAAAGTCATCAGTAATGGTTCTTAAACACAAAACATGTTGAGACAAAAGGTTCTTTGACACATGAAGAAGAACAAAACAAAAATGTCACACAACAATTACGCAACATCATCAGAGCTCTTTTATTGGACGCTGGGTACACGTGATACGGGATAATCGGGCCCAATTTGACAAACTTTATTCTTTTTCTGGCTTCAGGCCAATCGTGTCAAGTACAAAACAACCTGACTGGACGAAACAAATATTAGCTGTCCGTTATAATTACATTATTACGGATGCCTGTCTCTTGACATTCCCACAATTAACCACTTGCAAAAGTAGTGATACGACACCCCACATTTTAAATAGACTGTAATGTGTCGTATCATCAATTTATTTTAGAGTACAGTACCTATTTTCACCGGTAAAATATCATGAAACGCAACAAAACGATAACCGTACATTACTGATAAGCTGCATATAGTAGACCCAGTCGAACTCCCAATGAAAGTGAGTGTAGAATAAAGTTAAAAAAGTGATATCCTTGCCCTCGAGTCGAAAGGCCATTCATTCCTCGCTCTGACGTAAACAAACATAAACGCAACGACACCCAAGTACATTTCCGGGTTTAACGTGGAACCGCAATTTCTAAGAACTATACAAGACAGAGTGTGCATCATGTGGTTTTAGCTGTCGAATAATTACAGTTGTGTTATTTAAACACAATAAGTACACATTTGGCCTTTTCAATAAATGAATATTGGTGATTAAAAGGCGTTCATATGCATGGTGGTCTCAGTGTTAGCGGATATTATCTTGTTTCCAATGTATCGTCTTTGGTAATAAACCGGAAATAGCGGACTATTTTTTACTACTCGTTGCGAAAAAAGTAGTCGTTGCGTATACATATTTTAATTTGATACATATTTCCTCGCAATTTTCAAATAAATGAATAAATAATAAAATAAAATAGTATAATAAATGTAAAACAAAAAGGCTGCAGAGGAGAACTATGTCCAGCAGAGGGAGAGAGAAGACTGTATTTTACTGTGCCCGCGTACACTTGTTTTACTGAACATATAAACATGAAGAGAATACAGAAAAATAATGTCGTCGGAAGTAAAAGAAATTAAAAGAAGTGAAGACATAAACGGTCGCTATAAGCACAGTTTGAATGTTCAAAGGAGAGTAGGAAGAAGTAAAGAGCATATCTAGTCCTGCATTGTACATTGTAACTACAAAATGAAAATAAATAGTTTTTAAAATAAATAATGCGCACTTCAGAATGGGGCTCATATTTGCTTTACGTGTACTGAGAACATGCTGGCAAGTTGTCATTCAAAAGTCAATGTGCAACGGGTCACATTTCTTTGACCCCTCAAATTAGATTAACAAATTACTCTTTTTAACTTCCAGCATTCATAATGTGTTTCTGGTCTGCTTTCATTGGACTTGTAACATGGAACTTCTCCGTGCAAATTCACAAAACGCAGTACAAATCCAAAGGTTATTGTTATGTTTGGCCCCTTGGAGCGAAGCCTCTAAACCTGAGTGGGTGTGTGGTTGCTCCTCCATCTGCCACGATGTGGGGAGTCTCAGGTGCTTTTTTCAAATGCCACAATAGAAATGAAGCTGCTATGTATATATATATATATATATATATATATATATATATATATATGTATATATATATATATATTTATATATATATATATATATATATATATATATATTTATATATATATATATATTTATATATATATATGTATATATATTTATATATATGTATATATATTTATATATATACATATATACATATATATATATATATATATATATATATATATATATATATATATATATATATATATATATATATATATATATATATATATATATATATATATATATATATATATATATATATATATATATATATATATATATAGTGCAAAGTAAGGCTTTCAGCTGACAGCCTAGAAGCCGAGTCAGCCCCTTTTCATTTCAGTGGTAAAATTTCACAACAGTTACCCCGTGCTTGTTTAGGAATGATATGATCCTTAGCGGAATTATTGTATTCACAGCGGTGCTAAAATAATAACTGTGAACAAACCTACATTGTGTGTCGTACACGAGGAGCCCTTGAAACATGGAATGGTGGAAAACGTGGGCTTGATTAAATAGCAGTTCACTGACTTGGCTTGGTAGTGAAGTGAGTGAATAATAATCAGGGGTGAGGCGCGAGGGGGGCATAAATTAGACGCTGACGGGCACCTTCGCCCTCCTTGCACTTTAACTTGACATTCTCGAGGTAGCCAAGAACTTCATTTGAGATAACTGGAAAAGCATGGTAGTACTGGTTACAGCAGAAATATCTCCTTCAACTGTGCTGTGATTCAAACAACGTGATTCGAAGCTTTAAAAAGCCCAACATGTCATATTCAGTTAGTGTGAAGCACTTATGATGAATGAAACATTCTCGTTACCCTCCTGTTGGAAATGTAGAGGGGTGGTGGTGGGGGGTTAAATGTATTCCTCAGCCTTATTTCTTCCTCTTTGTTTTTTAAAAATAATGTAAAACGATGGACCAATGAGATTGTTGGTAAGAAACTCAACAGGAGGAATAAATGTCCCCAAAAACCAAAATAAATTGTGAAATAAATGTTTGTTTTTCTCCAATGATCAGGGCCCATGATGTGACCCAAATGAAGACAAGCGACAAAAAATAAAATGGATGGATGGATTTTGTCAGATTAACTCATAGGCTGCCATTGACGGATAAATCCGTCAAAAATACATTTTTTTATCTTGGCTGGTAATGAATGCGTTAAGGAGTCTTATTGGTGACTTTCTGCACATTCTTAGGGAATCCTCTCTGGATGTCGGCAGGAGTGACCAACTCCTTACCTGCCGGTGAGTCACCGTGGGCGTTGAACAGAAGCTTCCAAGAAGGTGGGTAGAAGATCCTTCAGATGCGGATAAAGAAATCATAAGGAGTGCCAATAGCAAAGAGATGAGTCATATGTAAACATTTGCCGTACAAATGGAATTCTGAACTATTTGTGAGTACGCTATGTAGGCTCTTAAATCATATCAGGCATTACTGTGTGGAGTTTTTTTCCAGCTTACATTAATGCATGATCATGTCATTCATGTTTGGTTACAATGTGTGCACATTGGTCTGTTTTTGACCCACTCCCCCAAGCTCTTAACTGATGCATGCTGCTTTTGTGTTTCCCTTTCCACATCTCACAACTGGAGCAGGGTAGAAGTGCGAAGCGGCTGTCAGTGGGCCCAGGACCTCCAGGATACACAGCCATCTTTTCACGCGAGCTTCACAAACACACACCAGGCTCAAAGAAAACCTCCTTTTGATTCTAGGGGGGGGGGGGATGCCATGGAAACTGGGAATGACCGCAAGGCGCACTTTCTAGGCATCCCAATGCCCGGAATCACACCCAGACGGAGGAGTTCTGGGGGTAATAGTTTTTTTTTTCGTTTTTTTTTCATGGGGGCCCTGTGATGGATTCGTGTGACACAGAGATACCATTGAGCTGTACTGCATGAATACCAACAAGCCAGTGAGGATGTGCAAGCATGCAGGAGAGGAGAGGATAACACAGATAAGAGAGTTGGTGGAAAAAGGGAGCAAGCAAATACTGTAAAAGATGGCGAGCACACTTGTGCTCACAGGTCATGCAGATCATATATATATAATTTTTATTTTTTAATTTTTTAAAGCAATCATGATCATAATCTCCTCACTCATCTGTATTTAGTCATCAGAATGAGTGTAATTTCCCCTTCCCCAATGGGAGAGGCTAATGTGACAGCATATTAATAGAATAAAAGTGACGCTTCTTCTGTGGGTATTGCGTGTCCAAGGACATGATTCCTACCTACCTTTCTTTGTGACCTCATTGGCTCTGATATAGAGGAACAAGTTGGTATTCCTGCTTCTGATACTCAACGCAGGAGGCCTTCCTGTAGGGGAGCCATCCTGGAAATATCCTTGAATCACAGTTAATTCTCGTGAAAATGCATAATGAGAACGGACACATCACCTTGGACTTTTTCTCTGTCTTTGTTGATTCAATTTTGAGGCCGAAGCAAATGGGATGGAACAACTTTTACAGACATAAGAGGCATTGCAAACATCTCTGCCTCACAGGCATAACCGTCCCTGTGCAGCAGCTGCAAACCGGCTCCAGCAAATGCTCTGCCTCAACTTGTTTCTCTGTTTGTATAGTTTAATATCCGTCTGGAAATCAGGTCCGGTAGAACCAAAGCGGAACATTAACATTCATTAATTGCAGATAAGTGAAACAACTGATTTTTGTCGCTCTTTGCTGAGGTAGCATAATTTGTAATCTAATCAATACATCAATGTGATGCAAATGCGGTCAGTCAGAATTTGACCAGAGTTCATTCACTGAAAACTTAAAGTCATCCTTAGGTGTGATTATGAGTCGTTTGTATGTGCGCTGCAATTGGCTGCCGACCAGTCTAAGGTGTGCTGCACAGCTAGGACAGGCTCCTGGCAGGGCTGGAATGGCCATCTGGCATGCAGGGCAGATGCCCAGTGGGCCGGCGTCTTTTTCATTTTCCTCCATTTTAACACAATACACCGGCCCGCAATTTTGAGAGAGCAGCCCGCCCATGAATACATTTACAATATAGACGGCAAACAGAACCAATCAACATCAGTGCCAATGCTACATGGTAGCCAGAGGTGGTCACGAATCATGTCTGAATAAAAATCTGATTTGAGTCTTACATTATTTCCACAGCACAACATTAATTCCAATATGCAAATCAGTGCTGGCTCAGACTGGCTGTTAGATAGCTAAATGGATCAGATAGAAGTACACTATAAGAAAAGCAACGCCAAATAAATTAAGCTTAGCAGAACGTTATTTTGTATTAAAACTTAAAAGTTAGGACTTCATCTTGGGGTTTTGTTTTTAAATTTACGTTATTGAAGTTAGTGTTGGGGATTGAAGTTTTTCAATTTTAGGGTTCAACAAAGCAAGATTCCTAGAAAATCACGATGCCCCATCGCAGGATGAGTTATTTTTAGAAGTTTCCCATAGGCTGCTCATGGGGTCTTTTGAGGCTACCTGGTACCCCATGTTGATGACCACTGGTTGAAAATTGGAGTCAGCAGTTCAAATTCGACTTGAAAGCAGCTATGTCACGTCAACTTAGGGCACTGCAACCTGTATTTTTAATCCTTCCATTTTGAATGAAGCGTCATGTGTTTTCCAGTTGCTCTTTGCCGGCCGAGCACGACTCATGAATGAAAAGTTCAGCAGCTTGTTTTGTTTATGTGTTTGTCGCAGAACAGGACAGGACAGGACATATTTTGAACGCAACACAATCGAATGGGGTTGAGAATACCAATTCCGCACATCTGTCCTTCACATGGGTCTGTAAAACGCACTGAATATATTTTTGAAGGCATGGCACGTTCCCCACCGCCGCGACAGTAAAATGGCATCGGCATAGCCTGATATTTTCAAATTCAGCACCTTTTGTTTTCTTTGAGGCTCTTGAGCGTGCAGTGTTCTCGGCGAACATTCTTTCCAGTGTTTAGCCATATCCAATACTTGATATGTAGTATACATAAACGTTTTTTTCTTTCTCTTCTTTTTTCTCAAATTGCGGTGAGCTAATGTGTGTATGATTCCAGCACAAATAATGGTTAAACCTTCACATAACTATTGTGGCGTGGCCTCGATGCTGACTCTGCCTTTGTCCTCTGCCTAGATTCTTACCAACAGCCCATGGCAACAAACCACTTTGTGGAGAAAATGACTCCTGCACTGTACACGTTGATATACACCGTGAAGACAAACAATGGGAGACACTTTGGTTGTGGCTCCTTTGACATTTGCAAGTTACGGCGCCGGGTGCGTTTTTTTTGGTTTTTTTGTTCAAGGAGCTGGTGGAACAGGTTTGATAAAGAGTCATCATGGTGGGTTGGGGGGGTGAGAAAGAGGCGTGGCCTAGCGTGTGAACAGGTGTGCCATTGGGTGTAAAGCTCAGGTGATACGCAGCAGGTCTTGTGGGATCTGCCTGACATAGTAGATTAGTTGGCTAGTTCGTCGGAATTTGACAAAGACGTCCAGTAGATGGCGCTGTTTTGATTTATTTCCAATTTTGTATTTTTTATATTGAATACTAAGGAATAAGGAAATCTCAAATGTGTATGAATAAACGAATAATTACCAATTTCGAAAATGAACTTCAGTATGTGTGACCGAAAATATACCGATTTGACATTTTAATTTGAGAAACCTCATCATTTTTCTGTCTGTAAATAGGGAGAGCTTTAAACTATGATGACGCATGCCTTCAATTATCTGTCTGCATCGGAATAGAGATAAACACAATCCTGCACAAGAAGGTTCCAAAACCTTTGAGAACACAGGTAAGTATCGGATCCAGTTCATTACGACATGTTCTAATGTTCTTCTCACAGCTTTGGAATGTCATCTAGGGATAGAAACACGTTTACACAAGACCATACAGAGGAGCATTGTACAGTAATATCACCTGACTGCACACTAATCTTATTTGTATATTTTGCAACCTCGTGTTGCCACGTGACAACAAAATCATAGAAAATATCCTGTTTTTGTGTGTGTGTATGTGTATGTGCGTGATTTTTGGATGTGATGCCAGTGCAAAAAAGTACCATGGATGGCTTGGAGGAAAAGAGCTCTTTGTGTTTGTTTTTCAATTATGGTTGTTCATTTTTGAATAAATTGATGACATTTTTTCAATGACAGGATTGTTAAAGTGTTTTTTAAACATTTGTCGTGGGTTACTTTTACAATAGCTACTGTTTGCCCTTGTAGCGCATTATTTCCATTATCTTCTGTGCAACAAAAAGGATTGTAAAGACACGCAAGGTTTGATTTTTTGACTTATTTCGAGGAGCAAGGTTCTAACTTCCTGGAGGATTTTTTTCTGTTAATCCCAATGAATTTTGACGCGAAAAGAGTGATGTCAAACCACCTATTTTTGAGACTTGATACGTATCGACAAATCAGAAGTCGCCCTTGCTACGATCGTGTTTGATTTTAGCGGCTTTGTTGTATTTCATTTTCTTTGAAAGCATTGAATGAGGAGTACCCTCGCTTTTAAAAGGACCCGATAAAGGCGTCAAAATAATCCAGACTCAATCAATCATGAGTGTCTTGAGCCGGTCATTTCGCTTCACGTGTGAGAGAGAGAGAGAAAGATCAGACTCGGTTTAATTCACATTTGATGGGTGTGAGAACAAATGTCTCTAATCACCTGGAAGGCAACCAGCTCAGTGTGTCCTCCTTCCCCTTCATCTCATCCATCTTCTGTCCCACTTATCCTCCCTCTTCCTTTCATCCATTCTAACTCAGTGCCATAAAAATGTCTCGCTTCCTCTTTTTTCCAGGTTCTGTCTGCAGCTCGTGATGGGTTTCGGGTGACATTGTATCTGAGATGGATCCCAGAAGGTTGAGTGGCAATGTGGGAAGAACAAACGTGGCGGTTGTTTGTGATTATTTTTAAATTCAAACAATCAATCGAGTTCACTGGAAGAAAAAAAAAAAACTGTGGTTATGAGGGCTTCTTTGTGGTGAGGCTTGTTGAATTTACAATGGAGACATTTTTCCAAGGATGTCCGCACGATCCAAATTACAATTAAAGATACCAATGATTCATCATTAAATTCCATGTTCATAAAAAGGTTGCCTTTTGTTACTGGGGAAGTCAAGTCCTAACCTTTTCTTGACAAGAATGAGCCCCACTTTGTCTAAACACGGCCTTCTGAGAAAAATTGTATTCGTCAAATATGAGTTAAGCAGCAAAATCCACACGTTTTTATCCATATCAGAGAGCGGCCACTTTGGCGCCTGCTATCGACTAAAAATGACATCACAGTGCCTAAGCTTGCAAATGTCACATGACCAAATTCAGAGAACAGGTGAGCCGTGATTGGTTGAAAACGATGTAACCTTAGGACAATACAGTTACGGTGTTTTCCCCCTCAAAAGTCACTCTTTAAAAAAAATAAATAAAATAAAAAAAACTGACATAGTACACATAACGTACGTATTTGAAAACCATTCCTGAATAGAACATGATCAATGTCACCTGCGGTGAAATGAAGGTAAATTGTCTGAATTCAAGACTTATACTATACGAAAGACCACAACCCGTTTTCAAAAAGCCTCATGGGAAGTGAGAGCTGGTGGTGTGTCTCGTCACAGGTGTCAAATGCAAGGAGAGTCAGAAGAAGAGCAGATCAGATAGCGAGTGGAGGGGGTGCATGGGGAAACCACTGGGGTGGTGTCTTGTCACATTATGAATGAGGGAGAAAACAAAACATGCACTCACTGGCCAGAACAATATCTACAAGTACACTAATATTGTACTTGTACAAAGATAATAATGCTTTTGATTGACACCGGCGGCTAATGCGTAATACACATCTTTTATATTTTTGTTGGTTTACAGTGGGTTTATGCTGAATACTGAAATTGGTTAAAGGAGAAGTCAATCGGCCAAAAATCTTTGCAATAAAATGTTCCATTCGCCTTCACTAGTCTAAACATGGCATTCTGATTCGACTGCAAATGACATCACAGGGCTCAAGTAACGACCAATCACGGCTCAGCTGTTTTCTGGAGCTGAGCCGTGATTGGTCGTTATCTGATTCCTGAGCAATTGTGATGAAAAGTGACAAAATGGCCACCCTTGAGATGGCTAAAAACGGCTGGATTTTACTGCTTAACTCTTTTTTTGCAAACACAATATTAATCAGAATGTCATTTTAGACTAGTTGGCCTGCATAGAACATATTCTTGTAGTAGAATTATTTTAAAGATAGGATTTGAATTATTTTTTTTTTTTTTGGTAGGACAACAAAGAGGTTTAGTGGTTAGCACATTTTCCTCACAGTTCTGAGGTTCAGGGTTTCATTCTACTCTTCATGTGGACTGTACATGTGGGTGTTTTTTTTTCTGGCTACTGTGGCTTCCTACCACATTCCAAAAACATGTAACATGCATGGAAGACTCAAAATTGTTCACAGGCATGAATGTGAGTGTAAATGGGTGAATGTGTATGTACAGGGGTGCACATAACAATTTTGGTCTGGTTCTAAAACGAGCATTAAGTTGTTGCTAACGCTTGGTCCTGATTTTTTTTTTTCCTGACCCACCGATCTTACTAGAGGAACTTACAGAATGGACCGCACAAGCCTCTATTTTGGTGCAAGTCCCCTGTTTTGTTTTTTTTTGTTTTTTTTGCAACAATTCTTGATGTCACGGAATTTCGATGGACCCTTGTAGCCACTGCACAATGAGACCGACACACCCATGAAGCCCACCGCGGCTCATTTGCATTGCTAACAAAACATGCTAATTCAAAACTGGAGGATTTATTTCTTCTATGCAGCATATTTTCAGGGGCAAACATTAATATAAAACTTGTGGGCACCTTTAGTTGACATGGCCCATCACTCAGTGTACCTCCTACACCTTCACTTTTCTCCTGTCACAAGTGAACAAATCACAAGTCGAAGGTCACACAATTCCCAAATTGCCAAGCTATAACGGTAACACATGATATACTCAAATGACATGAATGATGTTGTAAGAGTCGATTTTAACAAGTCACGGAAAATGATCCTGATGTTGCTGTTTGTTATTGCTTCTGTTGAAAGTACACCTTGCGTTGCGTTTTGTGTGTTCCTCGTCGTGCACGTTCCTCCCTGCACACCTGTCTCGTTCGGGAAGACACACCTGTTTCTCGACCAGATGCCATCATTACATGAACACCCCCGGGTCACATGGAACATACTTTGTAATAGAATACACATGAACATTACACATCCCCTTCCATACATGAGATTAGTTCCACTTCAGACTAGTCAACAAACAGAAATGTTGCGTAATTATTGCCCCTGCCAAGACGGTGATGGGTTTGTTTGAATGATTACATAAAACTACTACGATTGTGTCAATATCGCTATAAAGTGTCTTTGGCGTTCCTATCAAAGTCAGTCAGTCAAGATTAAAATGCAGCAAAAATAGTGAAACCCTGATGCATTATTATAAGTGGACAAATATCTACGCACATACTATATTTCTCATGTCTGTCTGTGCATTGTGTGATTAAATCATTTAATATCAAAAATGTTTTTGGATGACTTTATTTGATAACCCCGTCATTATGTGGTAACTGCTCCTTCAAAACAATCAAACAAAAAAACTTTCTTCAGTGGACGCTGAAACAGTGGATTGTTACAGAACAAATCTTATTACATAACTTATGTTATGTAATTTTCATCATATGTTGTTACGCTTAACATGATCACTCTGTCACATTGGTAGATCCATTATTTAAACAAAACAAAATCAAAAAGTCAGCTTGCAGACTGAATCCCATTCCAAAAATGTGCATATGAGGTTCATTAGAGACTAAATTTTCCATCCGTGTGAATGTGAGTATGAATTTATACGTACCCTCCCAGCATGTGGGATGGGCCCCAATTCAACGCTGCATAAAAATGAATGGATGGCAATATCATGAATGTGGTTTCTCCATAAAACACAAATATTTTTTACTGTTTGACACCACTGTACAACTCTACAAAGTAGAGCAATAATTCCAACCTGGATTCATTTATAAAACTATCTCGAATAGGGGTAATTGTATCCAAAAGACTCAAGAGGCATTTTCACTTCCAGGTGTGTTGAATTAGTCAAAGAGTGATCCAGTTTCTTTAAACAAAACATTGCGGGGCCAGTTAAATATACTTCTGGCCACCATGACCTTACATTATATTTACCCTGGCCACTCACCGTTAATTATACGTCCACCGAAAGCATAACACTTTTCCTCTGAGCGTGGACTTCATGTCATTCCAACATTTTTTTTGTTTTCATGACGCAGGCATGACATTCCGATATCCACTTTATGTCACAGTGCCAACATTACACTCAGTCGCTTGTGTGCGTGTTCAACATTGACTCAAGCAATGTAAACGTTCACTCGGAACGTTGATATTCGTGGACGAGGTCCGCTGAGTTGCATTTGGATCCAAAGAGATGAAAACGGCGCCGTGCTGAAGACGCAGGCCCTTCGATGATTTAAACGTCACATGACCTGGGTCCATTTCTTACAAAGGGCATAGAAAAAAAAAAGTTTGTAAGCATCACATCTTTAAAAAGGACTGACTAATATAAAGTTAGCATTTTTTTGTTTCTGCATTTGGGGCCTTTTACTGTACTATATGTGCAGTATTTTTAGAACGCTCCATTGGTTGGCCCCTAAACCAGGAGGTTGTTGTTTACCTCACTGAATATAATTTTCAAATTCCTGCTTACATAATGTGTCAAAGAAGGGTGCAAATGGAGTGACGCGCACGCACACACACGCACACACATCTGATGGTAACTTCCGACTCAACAATATCTATCTATCTATCTAATCCACTGTGCTTTCCTGTCTATCTGTTCGTCTATCTCGCCACGCGTGTTATTCACTCATCATCAGAGTTACTGCAGACTGTCTGACATCAGATTGGTGAAAAATGTTGGGACGTGTAAGAGGTGACTTGAGTTTGTGTCATTCTCAATGTTTGTGTTAGTGCGTCCGTGCAATGGCACGGGCACTTTGACTTTGAGTCATCTAGCTGGCTCCCTCGTCCGCTAACCCGTTTAAGGGTCCTGTCCTACATTGTAGGACTGCGATAAGGGCATGAACGTTATGTCATATCATCCAGATAGGTGCATTTTAATTCATTCGAATAAAGTAGAAAAGTTATTTCAATAGCTCAAATCACAAAGTGAAACGTTTACTTTGATCGTACTTTTCAAAAGACCAATTGCTAACTAATTACTATGCTGAAAAAAGAAAAAAAAAAAGAAAATCACCTTAATTGCTACCAATGTAATATTGTTTTTGTATTGAGAGGGTGAACTTTGGGCAAAGTGTTAATTTTTCTAAATCACAGAAAAATGACATATTTCACTGTGCGTTATAGTGAATCAATACATGTGGATCACGTTTTGAATCAAACTACAGAATTTAATTAATTTTTCCACCATATTCTGATCTATTGAGATGAAGCTTAATAAGATCATGATGCAGTTACTAAATAATTCAAATAAGTCTACACGGTAAACTTTTGCATTCCAATGAAAAGATATGTCACGAAAAAAAAAAACATTAAGGAGTATTTCATACAAATAAAATATAAACAACACTTACATAGACTTACATTTAGTAATGCAAATCTATATTTACCTTAAACATTGTACACCCACGCTACTGATTAGTATAATCTTGGTATAGCATCGCTATTACATGCGATCATCAGCATCGAAATATCAATACTTTTTTTTCTACTCCGTAGTGTGCAAGCCATTAGCCCTAAAAGCTCTAAATCCCAAATTTCCTGTTAATGAATAATATTGTCTTAGCTGTCAAGCCCCTTCACAAAAAAAAAAAAAAGTGTGCTTGGGGGGCTTCCAAAATGATGTGACGCCCAGATGAAGCAGATGATGCGAGTGTGTCTTGCAGATGGCTGCACACGTTAACAAGTGATGGGAACTTCATTCTGCAGCCAAACCTTTTGGTCCCGCGACAAATCCTGCGTGATTTGATGAGAACATTCCTTTCCGCTGCACATATTTCCTTCATTATATAAGCACGGAAATAATGCCACGTGTGTTGGGAGGGCCAACATTATTTGTTATTGCACTTGTTCAGCAAAATGACGTCAATGGATGATGCAAACTGTACGGGCGCTTCTGTAAAAATTCTGAAAAAATAATCAATCAAATTCGGCCACAAAAATCATTTAGTAATTTTAAGTCGAATCAAGTTAAGCACACAATATCACATTTTATTTTATGAATGATCAACTTACAAATATGCAACTCATAATTCCAACATTGCATGCCCGTGATTTTTGGTCCCTCTTGCGGCACTGTATTAAAAACTAGCATCACCGTGGAAAGACTTTTGCCACGAGGTCTCAGGAAAACTTTAGGAAATCATTGTCATTTAACACAGTTTGTCACTTCGTGTAGAAATGCAAGTTAAAACACGACCATGCTAAGCGAAAGCCATATATGAACGACACAGAGAAATGACGCCAGCTTCTCTGGGCCTGATCTCATCTGACTGGCGCAAAGTGTTGAAGTGAACTGTGGTCTGATGAGTCCACATTTCTAATAGTTATGCTGGTTTCACACCAAATCCGTTGCGAGTGTTTGCAGCTGCGTGATTGAATTGAACTCAATGGAGTTTACGCGAGCGGGCGGGTCGCGTGCTGGGCGACGCGAATGATGTGTTTGGAACGATACGATGCAGAGCTAAGCCCCGAAAATTCACCCATTCACCCTTTTGGTAGGGTTAAAAATATTGAACTGCTTCCAACTTCATTAGAATTTGGGTTCACGCTTGAAAGACGGATGCATTTTTATTTTTATGACAAGAATAATGTTGTAATGGCATGACTAAAAAGGCATAATTTGTGTTTCTTGACGACAGTGTTTCAATGATTTTTTTCCAGTGTACTCTTTAATAACGTCGAGATGATTATAATTTCTGCCTTGTTTTATAGTCCGGCATGCACCATCCAAAGATGAGCACTTCTATTCGTGAAGTCATTTCTGCTTATGAAGACATTTGTAGGCTGCTAAAATGAGTCCAAAATATGTTTGGCAGTCGGTCGCTTTTCTCTTGATATACAGAACGGTGTTTTTTCTGTGTCTATGCAGGAAAAGACAAGGAAATTTGATGTCTGGGCTGCACTTAAACCCAAAGGCAGTTTAGTGCGTGAGTACTCCTTCCATCATGCCCTGACTATCCCTCACTTTTGAGGTTGCTGCTTTACAAGTCGAAGGTGGTTGCTATGTAATTACTGTTAAATGCGTCTCTGACTCATTACGACGCAGCGGCTGAGTGCACGTTGTACGAGTCTGAATCAGATTTGCTGTTTGCACATCTACTTTTAATTAAACAAGGGACTGTACATGTAGATTGCAAGAATACAAAAAAAAAGGATCCAAAACAAGACCTTTTTTTTTTTAAAAAAACCTCACAAAGAGAATTAGCGGATGGAGCCTCGGCGGAAGAAACACCAAAAATTAAAAATCGAGTAAAAAATACTGAATCTGAGCTACAAAATGTAATAAAACAGAAATTGTGCTAGTAACTCAAATGCTTGCTCATAACCTAAGACTAAAATTTGACTCCCGTCAAGACACAACTGTATATGCCGTACCATAAATATTATAAATGAATTTCTATTGGAAGAGCTCTCTGTTCTTGAAGGTTGTGGTTGTCCTTATCCATTACAACCTGGGAATGTTTACGACCTTTACTTGACATTGTTGCCACGGTGCTGCCACGCCATTTTGACTCGCCGTGGTGTAAAAGAGTTTGTGGTTAATTCGACAGCAGAATAAATTGGATCAAAATATACACAGGAAAACATATTCACCTTTTACGATATCAGTTCGATTTAATAAATATATTCAATTACCTCCATTAGCCCGTTACTAATTAAGAAACAATTTCACCAATGTATGAGAACCAAGGGGGACAATAAAAGGGATTATTAATGTGTGTTAACAGCGAGCGGGCCAACCAGCAGTCTAGACAACAGTTTTAATGTTGCAGCAGTTAAGTTTCAAAATCATTTAGTTTGGAAATGGCTCAGTTTGCATTTTTCTTCAACATTGCGATAAGAATGAGGGCATGGTTTAAAACGCTGAGTCATACACAGAACTCCAAAGGAGAACCAAGCCTGCACCACAAAACATTGGAATACAGTAGAGAATAAAGGCAGAATTTGTGTTAACTGTGAGGATAAAAGTAAGAATATCAGCAAGAAGAATTTCACAAGAGTCAAGCTGGAATCATTTCAAGAACAGTTGAGAGAAAAAAATTTCAGTTTTAGAAGAAAAAGTGGAAAACTATCAACTATCTTTCGAGAATGAAGTCGGAATACCGTGAGAATAAAGTTGTAACGTAATATTGTCGTGATATTATGTATATAACATTATTTTGGGGGATAAAGAAGTTGGATTCATGCAAGAAAAAAAAACGTTTGTCCCGAACCAGTTGGTCGCCATGCCGACCGTCATCATTTTATGACAATTAAGACGTACTTTTAAGAGAGTAAAGTCAAATACGATATGGAAGAATAATATTATGAGGAAACACGTACGTGAGGATGAAACTGTACTTTGTGAGTCGTATTTCAGAGTGCGAAAAAAAACCGCAATAATATTATGACAAAAGTATTACTTTCAGAACGATCATTTGGAGAGAGAAAAGTTACAATATTACGGGAATAAAATCGAAAAATCGATGAAAATTTAAAAAAAAAACTCTATAACTGCAATTTTGAGAGAAATAAACATTTCCTCTTAAGAGAAAACTATGGAATATTACACAACTAAATTAAGTTGGGCCAATAAAGTTGGAATAGTGTGACAAAGATCTCAATTTGATGAGAAAATTATACTTCAATGACAATCAAATTGACGCATTGTGAGGGGAAAAGTGTAGTATCACGAGAACATTTTTTTGAATCATTTAAAAATAAAATGTACTGAAATCACCTCTTTTGTTTTGTTTCATCCATCGTCAATCTGCTTCGGATCTCCAAATATTGCCTCAAATTCACTACCGAATGTGACCATATACTCGTTCAAATTCCCACACAATTCTTGTGACATTGCAAGTTTATTCTCTCGTGATGTGAGAAAACTGCAGCACAGTTTCATGCTTCATGCTTGTGTCATTTCATTAAAACAGTCATGAAGAATAAGGTCATGCAACGTCTCCCTCAAGCCACTTGAGTTGTGCCAAAGGCCTTCGATCCACTCGCGAGTGTGTGTGTGTGTGTGTGTGTGTGTGTGTGTGTGTGTGTGTTGGCATCGCATACAGAGGTGGCAGCTGCAGGCTCATGTGTTCCCCAGCTGTCCTTTCGCAGCCTAGCAGCTCAGAGTGTACATAACGTACGCCTCCATGCGCGTGGACGACCCGTCGCCCCCCCAAACCCCACCCCACCCCTATACACTGGGGTGCATTTGATGCGTGAGTCCGCTGGAAAAAAAAACAGAAGCTACATACTGTAGGGCTGCCCACGAAGCGGTGGTGACTCGGATAGAGAAGCCATCGAGAATTCAAAACGAACACCAAATTTTTCGTGTGAGAATAAGAACGTATTTTCTCCTCCGTTGTTCTTTCTTCTCTTTAAAACAACCCGGCAAGTGTGTATGATGCTGAGTGTGACCGAGACACGACACACAAAGAAAGTTAATTAATTAATTAATTTTTTTTTTTTTAAATCGGGCCGAATGGGCGAATTTTCGGTGCTTCACCCCGCATACCAATCGCTCCTAACACATCCTGTCCCGCACGCAACCGCGCATGCTCGGGCAAACTCCATTGACATCAATTGAATCCCGCCGCCGGAAACGCTCGCAATAAATTTGGCGTGAACCTCGTAATAAAAAGTTGTTTATGTGCATATAAATTCATTGCAACTGTGTGGTTCCTTCACGTGTTCTCTATAATAAGATACAAAGTCATGGGCCACCTCAAAATTTGGACAAATCCGAAAATATTCATCTTCTCGGCCTGAACACAATACTCTGATACAAAAAATCACATAAAAACAACATTATTTGTTAACTATTTTTACTGATTGACATCAAACGAAAGAACGCTCAGGAAATGACTCATCATGAGCACTTTCCCACCGACGCAACACAAAGTGCCTTTTGTTTGCCCTGGTGCCACGCATTCATTGGCTAATATTCAAAGCGAGCACGGGGTCACGGCGTAGGGATTAGGGTCACCCCTAAAGGCATGTTGGAAGGCGGGGGGCAGGGTTCGGGGTTGGTGGAAGGTTGTCCACAGCGAGGCGATGTGAACATGACAGCAAACGAGTGTCATCATTCGATGATTTCCAAACTTTGACTTTCTAGGAAAGGAAGATTCGATAGAAGATGGAGAATCTTCCACATGAAGCCTTTTAACAAGCTGAAGTTTGTACGGGTGACGTTTTATCACTCTCCAAAGCATCCAGCAGATTTTCTCCAAGCGCCTGCGGAAGGAGGTCAATGTTTTGACGAGTGGAGGCCTCCGCTGTCAAGAACAGATCCTGTTTGCAAATATTCACCACGGATAGTGCAAAAGCACGACAAGTTGCAGCATGTGACGGCCATAAAGCGTCTGAAAGTGGCAATGAGCTGCAGTCGGTCGGGGATGACAGAAAAAATTTCTTGCCATGCTGCAATTTTGCAATGTCATGCAATGTAAATTGACAAGATGTGATCAAGGAAATGAGCCATCATTCATTTTACAAACTCCAGAAGTGGATCTTATCCCAGCAAAGCGGTCAATTGCCCCGCAATTGATCAAATCTTGCTTTGGCTATCCTTTTACAAAAAAAAAAAAAAAAAGTATTTTATTCTCACTTTGGCAGAGCGCAATAATCCTGAGACACTGAATGGAAGTAGCACGGCATTAAAATGTGTTCATGACTGTCACCATCATGTACAGGAATTTCATCTAAACCAGCCTCTGACATGAGTCAGTATTCCTGGAAGTTCCATAAAGATCGCTTGAGAATTACTAGAGAGCGCTGACATACAGCACAAGCCTACGGTGGCTGGAAAGGACAACACAGACAGCGTTCATATTTTCCATCCACATGCCAGAAATTTGCCGTCCATAATCCAGCCGGAATCAACTGATTCTCATCAACTGGGGCAGTTGCTCCAAATCAATAGTAGCGATGCGACAGTGAGGGAAGTGACTGAAAAATGTGGAATGTGCAGAATGTCTGAACACGCTGACATGCCTGTCGCTAATTTGAATAACACGCGCTAGTAACTAGCACGCTCACACCCACACAGACGGAAATCTCCACGTCACTGAACCGTAGTAACCCTCAGTTAAGGTGAGGCCATATCTCTCGGCCAATCACAATGGAGCAAGAATCAGGCAGTACGCTCTGAGCCAATCATATACCTTGGGGTTACGTTCCCTCCTTCCTCCTCAGCTCTCTTTCAGTTTTTGCGGCTTCTTTTCATTCTTTATGAAATACGCTTTCACAAGCCCCGCCGACGGA
Organism: Idiotropiscis lumnitzeri; assembly: GCF_059441095.1. Classification (NCBI taxonomy): domain Eukaryota; kingdom Metazoa; phylum Chordata; class Actinopteri; order Syngnathiformes; family Syngnathidae; genus Idiotropiscis; species Idiotropiscis lumnitzeri. The sequence goes on along the minus strand of NC_142391.1, from coordinate 23,986,897 downwards.
AGTTCGGTTAACGTGAGTGGTTTGTGGCGCTTACTCATCTTTTGTCCTTGTATCTCTTCTAAGCTGCTCTGCCACGCCATTATGTGGCCCTCATTCCCTTGCGCACAGAACAAAAACTGGAGTGGAGGGGCGATCCCCGCGTCAAACAGCCCGTGTGCTCGACACTGCGTCACCACCGACAATTATGATCCCCTCAGAACTTAAAAAAAAAAGTCGTCCCATGCAGGCATGCCGAGATGTATACTTGGATGCCGCATGAGCGCAGTGTAATTTGAGGTGGGAATGCCGCCATCTGTGGACGGCGGTTGCATAATCCGCGTCAAGCTAAGACAGGACTGTGTCTGTTTCGTCCTCGACTCGCATTCCCACAGAATCCCATAACGCGGCGTCAAGACTCAGGTGGTCCGTTCCCATACATGAGCGGGTTGGAAAGGTTGAGAGATCAGCTTCTCAAAACATTCCTTGTTTGATTTGGAGACCGTCTTTTGCCGGAACGTAACAAAAAACGCTTTATACGTTGTTCCGCCCAAACAACGGTGGTGATGGGAAAGGAGAATTCATTTGAGTTTGTTTGACTTGACAGCAGGCAGCACGATGGGTTAGTGATTAGCACTTCTGCCTCACCGTTCCAAAAATCTGGGTTTGAATGCATATTCGTTTGCACGGGTTTCTTGGGTTCGCTGTCTTATTCCTAAAGGCCTCAACACGCTAATCCGATGTCGCCCATCGTAAAATCGGTACACGGCTGTTGTTTGGTGTAGCGAACAGCGTCTGCGTCGTTGTTGGGGCGTGTTCAATCGGATCGTGCTGTCGGGGCAAATGATCAGTGCGATTGGCTGTCAGATGGCAAATCAGTGCACTGGACAAGAACCGGAAGCGGCAAAAGCAGAAAAACGGTGAAAATTTCACATATTTTTCAAGAACGAAATGAACTTCACTCATTTTTTCACATCTCCTCTGTCGACACAGAAGAGCGCAAAGACGGATGAATCACTCTCATTCACAAAAGAACGCCGTCACCATGAAAGGTTACGCAGTGACTGTCGCCGCCGATGGCAAGGAGGGTTACTACTTCTCACGCATGCGCAGAAGGTCCGGCGTCGTTGCCGTCGATGTTGGTGGCAACTATGTCATGTCAATTAAAATGGCGATAAAGTAAGCCAAGTCATTTAATGCCACTATCATCCCATTCTGATTTTATTCATCAACCCAGTTGCTAAATGTTCCGCATGTTGGCTAAATGACACCGTGCAACAATTCCAACTGTTCTAGGACACAGTAAAGCAAAAAAAAAGAGTGACGCAATCAAGAAAAAACTGTAAATAATAACACTGTGTCTCATCGAGATAAGCGGGAGAAGCAGTCCCGTCACAGCAGATAAACTTCAGTGGCGCTTTTGCGTTTGTCGCTTCATCGTACACCTTTCTCATGTTTAGGTGTTGTTCATTTGCAGCAAGGAAGTTGTGACGCTTGTTCTTCGGAAAAACAGTTTCTTCACTCGTTTAATCATAACCAAAATACATTTTGTGTTGAGTCACGGAGAACTCAAACTACGCAAGATCAGGAGACGGTTGGTGAGTTTTTCATTGGTGGCTAATGTTAATGACTCATGCTCATTTTTTTTCATTTATTTATTTTTTTTGTGCGTGTGTGTGTTTCACAAAGCTTTGTTGGACACCGGCTTGTTTCTGCATGCTCCAACATCAGATGACTGCTGAGCATGTTTTCACAGATGTTTGGCGGGCATTGTGTCACTTTTAGGATGCCTTTGCCAACTTTGAACACGGCATTATGAAAGCTAATGAAACCACCCGGTAGGATTTATTGATGACTGCAATTAAAGCTTTGAAAAAAAAAAAGTCTTAAAGGTAAATAGCCTGACTCTGCAAATGCGGCACATGTTGGGCGGTGGCATCTTAATTGAGCAATTTTCGATTTTCTATGGCGCTTCTCCTCATTCAGGTTGGGGGGTGCCGGACATATCCCAGTTGACTTCGGGCGAGAGGCGGAGTACATCCTGGGCTGTTCACCAGCCAAGCACGTACGTTACAGACAAACAATCATGAACACATACCGGCTATTTGAAGTCTTTAGTGCATGTTTTGGGTATGTAGGAGGAAGAACCTGAGAACTGGGAAACGATACCGGCTAACCATTGGCTCACCATTTTGCCGTAATATTAAGCAATATAACAGTTGAAAGAAAAAGTCCCCCGGAACATGATCGCGCACAATTGAGTGTCGACTGGAGAGGTGATCGACATTAGAGATCATACTTTGCAAGCACACAATGGTGCTGTATGCATCAGGTCGTACATACATTACGCACGTTACTTGACTTACCAACATCACGACTTATGTACATGATTGACATAAGTCGACATACACATTGCATTACTTGCATTAGTCATGTGACTTATTCGCATGCTGCGACATCTCAGGGTGTATGACTGACGCTGCAAGTTTTTCAACACAAGTCATACTTATTTTTAAGTGTAATTGACGTGACATACGTAAGTCATCTGATGGACGTAAGCCATGCAACACAAGTAATGATGAATGTAAGTCATGTGACTTATGTAGGTCCCACATGTGTAAGTCATGAAGGGTAAGTCAAGTGACTTACGGAAATCACATTGTGTGTTAGTCGTGCCATGTGCGAAAGTCGTGTGTCTTACATCAGTCACATGACATAATGTGTAAATTATGTGACGCATGTAAGTAACTGCTCTATAGTAAGTCCTTCAATGTAAGTCACGTGACTTATGTAAGTAACGTGAATTATCCAAGCCGCATCTCCTCACAAGGGTTGCGGGCATGCTGGAGCATATCCCAGTCATCCCAGTAGGCGGGGTACACCCTGAATGGGTTGCCAGCCAATCGCAGGGCACAGAAAGACAAACAACCATCCACGCTCACACTCATACCAAGGGGCAATTTCGAGTGTTCAACCGGCCTGCCATGCATGTGTTTGGAATGTGGGAGGAAACCGGAGTACCCAAATAAAACCCGCGCAGGCACAGGGAGAACATGCAAACTCCACACAGGAAGGCCGGAGCCGGAATTGAACCCACGACCTCTGAACTGTGAGGCCATCGTGCTAACCAACCATCACCGTGCCGCCCCCACATGAATTATTTGTCTTAAAATAGCACTTGGGCCACTTCAATGCCACAAATTAAAAATGTGATTTTCTCGGGCGCCTGCCAGTCAAGGCCTTGTAGAATCGCTTTCCTCCCTTACTCATTTTTTGATGGCAATGCTGGTTCCATTACTTCCTGAAGTCATTTTTTTTTTCTTCCAAATATCAACAAATTGGCGTTAGTCCATTGTTACCGTCCCGATAAAAGGGTCATCGGTTATTTAACAAGCTCACTGTACTTCCCCACCGCTGTCTTGCTCACGCACAACCGCAGAACATGTGTTGGCATTAAAAGATTAACAGTAAATCCTCTACTGTAGTCCTGATGAAGGATGAAGTTTGCTTTGAGGTGGGATCTACCCTCCGCTGACACGCCACTGTGTTTTTGATCTTCACATCTTGCGAATCCGCTCATGTGACTTTGCAGGTCACATCCTTTCGGCGGTATAGATCTGATGGGAAAGCCGCGCGGCACAGCACTTGCCTGACATGACCTGAATACAAACCATTAAAATGTCCTCTTTACAAAGCTAGTCAACAAGCACGCAGAGATTTGCTAAGCAACACAGTGTAATATAATATGCAATTGTCAGAAAGCAGATGATTGCATTACGCAGGTGGGTCGTGTGCCATTAGAATGCAAATGAGCTTTTTTTTTTTTTTTTCAGGCACTAGGATGTCCAAAATGAAGAGTCGAAGGGCTGCATTTCCGTAGACAGGCGCACATGCGCTCAGCGTAAAAACTGGCACATTTGGAGAAAGCGCATGATTTATTGCATACGAGGACCATTTCGAACGTCAGTTTATCAAATATTGTTCAGATTGAGAGATAAACTCCGCTCAAGCTTCCATGAGCATTTGAATTAATTAAGCAACAAAAGCAACCGCATTCCTGAATCCAAAGCTTCCAATTTCAAACTGACTTTAAGCCGTGTGGCCGCCTCAATAAAACAATTTCAACACGCCTCCTTTTCAAATTGGACGGAGAATTACTATACATGAATGAGACCGTTTTTTTTCCCCCCTTCCCAGCTTTCTTTGCATTCCTTATATTTGTTCCCATGAGAAAGTCCCAGCCTTCTCTTCGGAGATCCAAAAACTCAGCGAAAGAGCAAAATGATAATGCTGCGGCCAGCGTCTTTCATTTTGCGTGTGTGTGCGCCTTTGAATAAAGCATTGTTTCATTCACCATGGTGGTGGCCAAATTTCTTTTTTTTTCTTCAAGTATGAATATGCAAGTTTTCCATTACGCATAAAAAATATGCATTATGTCAGATTAGCAGATTTTGACGGAAAGATAGAATGAGTAAGATGTTGGAAAAGCAAGAAAATGGAGTATGTGCCTCTGATTAACTGCAAATGAAGTTTAGATTTTCTAGTAGGCTTTTCATGACTTTTCAATTCAAATTTTACTTCCACTCTCTCATACTTTTAATTGAGTCATCCGGGTTGAAGGTCACGTTAATAATTTATTTTGGTCTCATTCTTGCTTGTTTTGTTTTTTTTAATGTCACAACAACCTGGCATTTGAACAAGGGTGTGTAGACTTTTATAGACGGACAAACCATTCACACTTTACACAATTTACAAATGTCTGTTTTGAAGCAATGAGAGAAATCTGGCGTGCTACCGTTTGCGTTATAAAGCATGTAGATCATGCATGGCGTATTATTCACCTTGTTCAATCTTTGACAACATGTCAGTTTAATGCCATGCTGAGCTTCTTGTCACGCAAAGCGAAAAAAAACAAAATTCATCTATCATAATAGACCTACTGTATTTAGGAAAGTCAGCCAGAGGTGACACTGCAGCTAAACCTTTGACCTATTGTCTATTTACAATTAGAATTGTTGAGAAATTTAGGTGAGGATTCAGAAAAAATTATTATTATTATTGTTATTAATTATTTTATTTATTTATTTATTTTTAGTCCCAAATGCCAAACTTTTGAAAGCATAGTGTTACGGTGGTGTTCGGTACTCCTTGGTTCCATGATAATGAACTACTTATTTTGTGAATGAATCCCGCAAACTTTGATATACGCTGCTACTTTTATTTACTGTTTTTTCCCGGACTTTTTCACAGTTGCGTGTGTTTGTAACGAGCGATGCAATATTAAAATTATCTCAGCAGAAAGAATGAAAGTATTGCAGTTGACCACCAAGCCGACAAGTATATATGGTCCATAATATGTTAAAAATGTCAAACTGATGCTGTGTAAGAATTTTATGAATGGAATGTTTAATATTGCATTCAACCTTACGGCATCTAAGAAAAAACTAAACAAAAAAAAAAACAATTTCATTGACAGAAGTGATTCAGCAAGGAAAATTTAAATGGAGCTGAATCAGAAAAAGTCCCCTGATCCATGCTACAAATGAAATTGTTTGAATGCTTGCTGTCCCTTTCTGCCAAATGACATTTCTCACCAAACAAATGAAATGGGTGTGCGCTGCATCACATGACTGGATAGTTGGCAATATCCAAGAGAACCGAGTCGGCTTCTTGGAACCACCGAGCGAGCCGGACGAGTAGGAGTCGAAGCATTCGCCAAACTTGACCTTTTGCCTTCTTTGTGTGCAGATAAAGCGTCTGCGTTTAGCTGCTGGGAGAGTCGCCTTTAATTCTATTCTAATTACTCAGATTGAATGAACAGATTTTGACAAATGCCACGTTCATTTTGAGACCGAAGGGCAGCTGCAGCAAAGTTGAAACTGTAAATGGTAACGCAACATCATCCACAGCTGCAACAGGGCCGTTTAAAAATCGTCATTGCTGGCAGTGCATCCTCAAATGTCACAAAGACGCGGAGGTCTTCAATCCTGTTCCTCGAGGTCTGCTGTCCTGTCTGTTTTCTAACTCTCCTTGCTGCAACACACCTGAATCAAATGATCAGGATCGTTATCTAGCTTCTGCAGACCTTGCTGATTATCTGATCAATCAGGTGTGTCGCAGTAGGCCAAGGTGGAGAACAGACAGGACACCGGCCCTCCAGGAACAGGATTGTAGAGCCCTATGGTGATAAGTTCGCAGTGAATAAGGAAATTCTCTTCAAAAATGCTTCATTCCTTCTTGTATGCTGCACGACTATCGGCGCCTGCCGATATCTTTAGATCTACGTAGTTTATAAAAACAGATTACTGTTAAGCCACCGATTTGTGTAGTGAATGTAGGCCAAGGCATTAGTATTTTAAAACTGAAAAAAAATCCAATATTTGTTCAATCAAACGAAAAACCTCTTAAAACTATTCAGATTTACAATCTGTTGATGGGGCATTGTTGTGCTTTAACCGTGTAGAAAAGTCAAATGTCAAATTTTTTTGTTTTGGTGAAAGGAACTAAAAACAAATGCTTTACAGTTCATAGATTTCAAAATAAGGAATTACTTTCAAATAGCAGTGACTATAATAAACGTTTTGGAAGTAACTTGCCGAAAAGTGTTTGTTGTCCCTCCCTTCCTATAGGACCTCTTTTGTTTTGGCCGCAGTCCAAGATGACTTCAATTGGCTGCCATAAAAACACAAGAGGAAATCAACATGACACCACAACATTGACGTCAAGTTGTGTTTGAATGTCACCCCGCCGTCACGCGTCACACAAGCCCCTTAACGCCCCCGCTCGGCCCCCAAACAAACAGGCCTTAAACGCAAGGCCGGACCTCCTGGCATGCGCTCCCCGATTGGACGTTCAGCGGCCACTGGATTATTGCTTCATAACAATAGTCACACTCTGTGCTGTTCTGTGCTCTGGTGGCGTCACAGCGTTCTCGTGAGACATGACTGTAACAGGTCGTGGGAAGCATGTGACAATGAGATGTTGACAGTAAACTGACTGAGAGATGGCTTTATACATAACGGCACCAATTTTTTCATCGTATGGTGTTGCTGCTCGAACAGATCTTTCAAATTAAATTGGCTAGGAACGACCTTGAGGAAAACCTGCACACAATCACTATCAATGTTTACTGCCGAATTCCCTCCAGACATTATTTACTTATCAGCATCAAGGACTGCAACGTGATACCTTGTGCCAAGGCAATGGAGCCTACATAGTGTAAATAGAAACAATGCATTTGCTTGCTAAAACATGACATCTTCAGAATTTCACACCTGAGCGGGTGTATTTGTTCAAGTAGTAGCCGCCATTCTCATCTTAAGTTTCCTGGAAAATGTGCTGGAGCTCTTACTTGGAAAGCCAGACAATCCATGTGACCTGAGCGCTTTCAAGCGTGGCCAGGATCGCAACCCTTTGGCATACCATAGCCGCTCAGGTGGGCGCCCACCACCGAGGTTATCGGAACAGCTTGGAGTTTCCACTGCGACCGGAGTCACGTTATTAACTATTTGGGGAAGCTGCTCCGAGTGGCCGACATGGACGACTTCCATCGCATTTGCATCATGTGACCCAGGTGGCACCAGCTGGTGTGATACTTGGATCAACATGTGCCAGTATCTGCCAAGCATGTGTAGCTACTTGACTAACAGCTGATGTAGGAAGTCCATTCAACGTCTAGATAGATGTATGCCATCGTTAACAAAAAGATTGCCTTCATAAGCGATCACTTTTAAGTACAAACACGTATTAACCAATTTCCTCTCGGCACTGAAATTCATATTTTTTGTGTTCACTAATAGCTCGCGTGTTCCATTGCACCGTGAGGGTTTTGCACTTTTGATTGGTAACTCTGATGGTTTTCACTATGGGAAAAATGAAGTTTGAAAGAGGTGTTAGAGGAAGAGGTAAACAAATTACTGAGTTTTAAAAATAAATCGATCATTTCAATAATTTGGGGGAAGCCAAAATATGCTCGTAAAGTCATTTTGTCATAACTGCCTGTTGAACATTCAAAAAGCCCCCAAATTGCAATGCTCAATAACTTTGTCTCTGGCATTTCAAACATGTTTAATAATAATATTCCCTTTATTAGTCCCACAATGGGGAAATTCGAGATTCGAACCCAGGCCTCCTGGGGAGACTGGGTCCTGAACGCGGCGCCTTAGACCACTCGGCCATCCTGGCAAGTGCGTAAAAGATCTGTTCTCACTGTCGCATCTGATTTTGCTTTGAATAATGACAAATGTCTTTCGTCGGCCGCGGCATTTAAAGGGAAAGACCATTTATTTTTTTGCATGACAATACAATTTTTTTGCGACTAATTAGTTAAAAAAATGATCAGTTGACAGCACAAATACATTTATTAATAATACTTCGTTTAAGGAACGTCTGTGATGTCATTTTTAATTTGTGAGCACGTGGCAAGATGAATGAAAGCGGGTGGATATTGCTGTTTAATTTGTATTCCACATCTGCGATGATAATCAAAAGTGTGTTTTGATTACATGATGGGGCTGCATAGAACATTTTATTGCCAAGATTTTTCTTTGACTTGACTTCCCCTTTAAAGATGTAAAACCATCCATTTTTCTTAGTCTGGGGTTCCACATGTTCAATGAATCTATTTGCATGTGGTCTGATCACAAAGCACAAAATGAACTGCGCAAGAAGATTGCGCATTTGTTAGATGCCAGATGTTAATTTGTGAAAAAGTTGAGATGAGATCATTATTTCAGTAAACTTTGTACTTTTGGTGGCTTTTTTTTCTTGGTGGCGTTGTGCTGTGAGGTTTTTTTTTTTGTGTGCTTTGGCTCACTTGAGAATACAGTTTCAGTGAGGGAGCTAAGAAATCGGTCGATAAACATTGTCAATCTGCTCAATGACGTACTCCTGCTATTATTGTCAAAGCATGTTTTGATACATCTCAAGTTTTCCACTCCATCTGAAAAGATTGCGCCGGTGTATCTCACATTCTGTCCAGAAAGCGATGTTCTGAAAACATGATCTTATTTCAAGTACGCAAATGAACCGCAGGATTTGTGATATTAGTCCAAAATCTCGGATGATCTGCTTTTCCACTTGAGATGATTTGTGGTAACAGTATGGATCCACTGCCTCTTCCAAGTAGAGTTGGAAAATTACAAGAGAACCTTAACTTGATACCATGAATACGCTCTAAAAACAGTTGGGTTCAAAATAACACAAATTGGAGTCAAGAATGGACTGATCCACTAATTGGTCAATTTGACCCACCTTATTGGGTTGTACAAAACAACCCATTTTGGGGGTAGTTCTTGCAGAAAACAACCCAAATATTTGGATCAAATCGTCCCAAGTAGTGTATCGGTCCATTTTTGACCCAACTGTTTTCGAGTGTTTTGTCAGCGTGTGAGTTCGCAAAATTGGGGCATTTGCAAAATTGGGGCATTCGCAGTGTGGTCGGAGGTTTAGGAACTGAGGGGGAGCTGCCGTGTTTGTTGCCGGATGACGTGACGGCACCTTTGGACATTAAGCTGAAGTGTCTATGCACACTTTCACCCACGTCAAGTCCTACATTCTCATGCATGTTTGGCATTGTCCCAAAAACCGCAAACCAAATTGATTACACAGTCTGCAGGGTTTGGACAAGAAAGTTGCAGCTGCATGGAATCTCATGCTAATTGTCACTTACAGCAGTAATTCAATTTAGAAAGACACACTTAGATATTATATTTCTTACACACATAAACTGTGAAATAGTAAATAAGCATTTATTTTGTACAATTTGGATCATTTTGGTTTAGAGCTAATAAAACCTCCAAATTAAATTTATTGCATTTTTTTTTATATATTACATAGGAATCCCTCCAAATGGGTTAGATGTTCCATGAATCACGATTCTCTATTTTGAACAATTTTGACATTTATTTTCGTTGATTTATTGAAATAAATAAACTTTTGGACAATATTCAAATTTACTGTAATGCCCTTGTATATGAACTGTCATTTTTTAACACTTAAGCGTCACTGTCCTGTCAAAAACACGTTTGCCCAATTTTGTAATTTTTTGGGGAGTATTTTCATGTTAATGAGACATCTTGAATTTGTAACGCAGAAACCTCATTCACGTAAAAATAAGAAGAGTGAAAATTTAAGTGTTTTTCACAAGACAGCGATGATATATAACCGTGTAAGTTTCTGAATAAAAAAAAAAGCCACACACAAATGGGGCAGAAACATATTGAGACATTCAATAGCATATTCACAGTCATCTATTCTTTATCATCTGCAAGGACCAGAGACACCTAACTATACTGTCTGTTCTTTACTGTCCCCGGGTGGCCAAGGTGGGCAACAGCACAATGGCCATCCAACTGATGGAAAGTGCGACAAAAAATGTTCATTTCAATTAAGCAAAATGATTTGAGAGAGGCCTACAAGTTTGCGTTACGGGCATGCTCACCAAATTAATTAAACTTGTATCTCATGGAATCACCTAATAAGGACGTTGCAATTGTGCAAGAGAAAACAATGAGTGCCACAAAAACTGCACTAGGAACATCCACCCTATGAGGACAGCAACAACTATACTTGTTCGCTCTCAGACATCCTCACTACCTTACAATGAAAAAAAATAAATTAATTAACAAACAAACAGTGTATGTTAAACTGCTTTGCCACAGTGAAATTGAAACTTCGGAAGATCTCATCTATAAATGCCACACACGCAATGGACTTGCATCCAAGTGGGTCAAACCAGCGCCGGTGTATATGTCTATCCAAAAAAGCGTGATGCATATGAAAGTTCCATTTCAAATGCAGTCATCTGTGCAGTGTGGCACATGCAAGAGGCAGATGGACTATAAAATCACCAAAGCAACGAGCCACAACATCAAACTTCCATGTCCTCGCTTACACGATTTGAGGTTACTGCAGCTCGTCCCGCTTTGTGAAAATGGGTCATGTGCTCCAGTGAGTGGTGAGAGTAAAGACAACCTTAATAGTTGTAATTGTAGGTGCAAGCAAAGTGTGGCCCAAAATTCTGGAAACATACTATGAGACAGCAATGTGGAAATAGTGCATTGAGTTCATTTGAATCTTGCAAAGTGCCTCGACAGTTGCTTGGCAAATGTTGGAAATCTTATTGAAATTATATGTATGAATAAAATGAAATGTCTTTTCTTGAAAATACGAATTGATGGCCATTACAAATCCAATGGGGGATTTTTTTCCTACCCCAAAGCCCAAAAATTCTTGGAAAAAAACCCCCACAATTTTCCACAATTAATGAAAAGGAAATGAGCAGAAATCTGGCCGGAATTCACGACCATAAGGTGCTCTGCATTAAAAGGCATTATTTCTATATGTAGCACATACATAAAGCCCACTATTTTATTGGGCGCAGGCATGGTAAAACGTACAGCATCTTAAAACATACGGTTGCACGCTAAAATGGACACTAGCATGAATGCTGCTTGAAAATTTTAAAAAAGGCAACAGGATCAAAACTGATTTCGGTCGTACTTTAGGAAATATTCAACGCGACAGGTTCCCTTTCGTCCGTGTGAGACAGTCTCGTTGCCATGTTACTGCGAAATCATGCCCGCTGGAGACACATTAGCGGCTAACGTGGCTAACAGTTAGCCCAAGCGTCCACAATCCATTCTCAAATTGTAGCGTAACTCACCGAGCGGTGCCTCCCAGTCTTAGTAAAGCTGTGTTCGCCATCTTTCATCCATCACTTGCGCGCCGCTCGCAACTTTACTTTGAACGCTCTGTTTACTCCAACGGTTGCAGCTCCTAGTCCATTTGCAGCACGACAGAACCTACTGGGGGGGGGGGGGGGCCTTTAGGTCCTCTTTCACGTCCACCTTTACGGTGCGCTCATGAAAGTCACAACTTTACAGATTTTGGAACTCGGTGCACTTGCGCCTCATTATTATTAGCCGACGCGTCTACTTTGGAGAAAATTGAAGGCTCTTAAGTTTTATGGTCTCGTAAAACATTGTTAAAAATGTTGAAAGAATTATATATTAACTCGATAATGCTGAACTGTGAGTATGAGGGGGTTCACCACATTCCCTTCTGAAATTAATTTGAATTCCATCAAACACTCCCAGCCCCACTAAAATATATATATTTTGAAAATGTTTTTATTAAAGGGATACAGCACTGTCTTGTACTACAAAAAACAGAATCAAAGAAAATCTAAAGACAAAAATGTGTTACTCAAAACACTCGTATCTCAAATCATCTTTCCTCATTGAAATTAATTAACATTCTATTAATCACAAAATAACACAATTTTGTTTGAATTTTTTTATTCATAAAATGGCACTATCTTAAAACCAGTACTTTATGAAAGCAGAATCATAACACAATTCAGTAGAATGTAAAGAAATGAATTATTAATTCTGATTTAATGCTACAAACCAATTAATTGTCCTTCTCCGTATGATGCGCCCACTTTGGCCACTGGGAGGCAGTATAATACAGTCATGCGGAAACAAATGAAAAACGGTAGTACTTCTACTTCAACTGTAAGCGAAGATGCTACAATATGACCAACGTGGACTCTCATGATCGTAATAATAGTAGTTGTTGGTATTATTATTGTACTTGTAACATTTCCTCACACATTCAAAGCTTAACTTTCCAGAACACCGAAATACAAAAAAAAAACATTTTTGGGTGACCCAATATATACAGTATTTGCACAAGGCAAAAGAGAAACGGGATTGACGCCTGTTGACACAAGTGTTGCATCATCTAAAACATACCGTCCTTTATCTTCTCTGTATTTCAGTACCATTTGACAGGTCAAAGGATAGTCTTGTTAAAGAGGCGGGGGGACGGAAGTGGGGGTGAATTTTCGTGATCCAATGTTTCTTGCACTGGAACTGTGTTCCAAGCACGCAGGAATGTTGTTAATTACCATGCAAAGTGCTGAATTATGATCATGGCTACACAAGAGCTAACTTGCAAGGCAATCAAAATCACATCAAACAATAAGATGATGCGTGTTGGTTTGTATGGGAAAAGCTGATTTCCATTACAGTCAGGACGTACACACTTGAAACACTACTTTCTTGTTATTCCCATTGAAACGTAACATTGTGTAAGTTCCTTCAGAACCAATTGGAGAGATAAGCCTTATGACTTCAACCTCAGAGTGGAACTTAGGCAGACACTTGTTGCAGAGACCGCAGTCCATTGCTGTTAACGTGGACATTTCTATTTAAATTTTGTCATCATTTTGACAGGCATCAACTGTCGGTCATTATTAAAAAAACAGCAGCTGGCGAAATATTTCTGCACATTGATTGGCCACTTTTGTCTATGAAATTATTTCCATTCAAAATCTGCGGGAAGGAAAAATAAAGCACATCTAAAGTTGTGAAGGGGGTAGATCGTTTCATTTTAGATTGTTAGATGTGTAATTTCGGAATGATTTCAAAATGTTTCCATTCGTATTATTGAATGGAAAAATATAATCAGAGAAAATGTAGACATGAGCAGATGCAAAACAAGAGTAGTTCTCCTCTTTCCTCTTCCCACATGCAAGCCTACCCTGATGGTTCCATTTTTTTATTTCGCACTTCCTGAAGCCCGCACACTTATGTCTGGACTTGGACTCACAACAAAAAGAAAGAAAAAAAATATACATTTACAGTGGCTTTGAAAATCTGCATGTAATTGAAATGCATTGGGAGAATTAAAAAAACAAACAAAACTGATAAAAGCGCCCCCCCAAAAATAGAGACTAAACATATGAAGTGGATTAATAGAGGAAGAAGAAAGAATCCAACCCTCATCATTCACGAAAAGAAGACGCTCACGAGGAGGCAAACTAATAGAAATAACAGGAGAATTTGTTTTATTTCCAAAAGGTTATTTACATTATATACATAAACACACCCCACAGAACATACAGTAACATTCTGCACAAAAAAAGCCATGTGCAATGAGATCGGCATCTCTTCCAAATATACAGTGTATCAGTAATCTCACTCAGCAGCAGGAAGGCACACTTGAGGGTCACAAACACCCCACACATACAATTACTGCATCTAGGAAGCCATTCAACACGATTATGGGATGTGTTATGATAAATAACATTGGTCTTGCAGTGCTTCAAATTTGTTTTCCATAAATTAAAAAAAAAGAAAAAGGAAAAAAAAAAAAAAAAAGACGCATTTAAAATGTACAGTACAAAGACTACAATAGCTGACAGATATTCTACCTCACTTAAAGAAACATTCCGTAACTCTGTCGAGTGATCTTTTAAAGACCGCCTTGACCTCAGTCCCGCGCCTGGCCTCTCAACACAGGAGCACCCGCTCCAAGTTTCCTGGAAGCAACCATTCAGGTGTCCTTTCAAAATGTCTCACACCTCAAACCCCTCCCAATGTGCGCTGATCCTTCCTCCTCCGTTTGAAAAAGTGCTCAGATAAAGCGAAGGCAGTGCTTCTCGCTTTAGCCATGTTGGGTCCCCGTGGTCATGGTGCATCAAGTTGTCAGAGCTTTACATGGGCAGCCTGTGTGGATGAAGGGGGGGGAAAAAATCATGAGTGGAGAGACAATAATCCATTGCTTTTCCTCTCAACATCCTTCTCTGTGCGATTAAAAAAAAAAAAGAAAAAAGTAGCCAAAATACACTCCAAAATGTTTTGCACAATACCTAATAATAAAAGAAAAAGTAGAAGAAGCTGGCATGCCAGGAAACAAAGTGAAATTAGAAGCTTTGATGGCAGAAATAGAAGAGATTTGAGTTTAGTGGCAAAAGAAGCAGCAGTCAAAATCAATGCTGGCAGTTACAACCCATGCTGACATAAGGAAAAAAAAAAAGAAGTAATTCTGGCAAACGTTGACGTAACAATGGCAAAAGAAGGGGAAGTCCAGGCAGTGCTGGCAAATTAAGTTACAGCCATCGCCAAGTTGGTGAAAGAAGAGCAAAATACTGGTAAAGGAAGAATTAGAAGCAATGTTGGCAAAAGTAGAGGGAGTTGAAACTAAACAGCAAAGAAGATGTAGAAACGGAGACGGCAAACTGCCAAGATGTTGCCCGCTACACATGGGTAAGGAAACGATGCTGGCAAAAATGGGCAAGAACAAGCGCTGTTTGCAAAATGAGCATGCTGGAAAAACAAGCGCAAGAAACAATGCTAGTAAATGAATAAGCAGAAGCTAAACTATAAAACGTTTGAGAAAGGCTCATCTTTGGTTTCTTACCGTTTTCTTGGTTTCACTTCCCAGCCGTCACGACACTTGACAAACGTTAGCGATTCACCGGGTGAAATTTCTGTTTTCGACGGGTCTTGGGCACAGAACGTAAACCTGCAAAACAAGAACCTGTGAGCAAACATTTTGACATCAAGCGCGTGTTCGCCACTCATCCACCACCACTCACTTTTTCTGCGTTTCTCCGGCTTTCACGCGAATCCGTCGGACTTCCAGCACGGGTTTGGAAGGCTTGGCATTCCAGGCCCAGAAGCTCTTCTTGATGTTCTTCCATACGGAGTACAAGGACTCGCCGTCACCTTCCCAGCTCAGGTGGATCCTGAGCAGGTCGCCGATGTCTTGCTCGGTGAAAACCAAGAAGGTGTTGGTCAGGTTCAAGCCGATGGAGTTGTCGAGCCTTCACGTGGAAAACACAGGGGACAAAGTTAGACCAAATCTTGCCACCGAGGCACTTTAAACGTTGTACTCACATGTCAACAAAGATGTCTTCCGTGTCATTATGCGCGCCGATCAACTTGACGTGGAAGGTTGGGTCTGCGTTGTCCGCCTGCTTCCTGTTGAACACGTGCATCTTCATCTGGTAGTGGTAACCTTTAAGACAAATGCAGGTGGGTTAATGATTCAACAAGTCATTCATATGCAATCACGCCACTTTAGGTTAATAATAACAAGACGCAATAAAAGAGGGGGTTGTGCCATCTCGCTCAGATTGTTGATGGAAAATTTTGAGAAAGCTTTTTAAACAGCCTAATTCAACAATAAAAAATAAGCAATGTTGCTCGGCTGACTAAATAAAAATAAAAATTAAAATAACAAAAAGAAGCAACGCAGGAAAAAGAAGTTAAAGCTGAATTGCCAAATGTAAAGAAAGTAGAAGCAATGCTGGCTGAATGAGTCAAATGTATGCTGGCAAAAAAAAAAAGTTGAAGGAATAAGAGCAAATTAAGTCTCCAAGAAAAAATGCTGGCAAAAGAAGCAAATGGTGGGAAAAAAAGTGGAAATAGAATACAAAATACAAGCATTCTTCTACATTTTTGACCGTCAATTTGTACTTTAACTTGCAACAGTGGCTTCCTGTTTTAACACGACGTAATAAAATGATTAGTTGCTGAGTGTAATATCAGGAGGTGGTGACTCGCCTCCAAAGGGAGTGTCTGCACGCGTCTTCAGGTACATTTTGCTATTGCGTCTCTTGCGCATCTTGCGGGCCTCGTAGCCGACGTTGTTGCAGCGGTTCTTGCGGCAACTCAAGCAGATGCCCTTCTTGAAGCGGTCCGGGTCGGTGCACTGGTACGCGAAGCTCACATGCTCGCGGTTCATCAGCGAGTCGACAAAAAGATGCACAGCTCGCTCATGCTCGCATTTCATCACCTCCATGAAGTCTGGAGAAAGCGGGGAAGACGGCGTCATTGAAAGCACATCGACAAGGGAGTCACACTTTAGTAGTTGGATGACTTACTTCCAACCAAGCTCAGCACGTTGCCCACTGAGCAACCGGGTTGGACTTGGCCTCCGTTGGGGTAGATGTCCACGTCCCCGATGGGCTGTTGGATTCCAATGCTCACCCCTAAGGTTTCCCGATTGTACGTGTGGAGGACGTCCACAAAGTCGGCATCGTCGGGCGAAAGGCGCTTCTCCTCCCCCACACCCTCAAACATCGGCCCTGCCGGGTCCAAACCTAATTGGAATAACCATGCGTCACAATTAGGTTCATTTAGGACAAGAACCAATTGATTTTCGATTCAAAGATTTCATGCAGTACCAATTTTCCGTGTGTGCGGAAGGCATTCTCAGAAGAACCAATGCTGCCATTCGTACAAACTTAATTATGAAACTAGGTGCATTAGAAAAACAGTCATATTTACATAAATTGAAGACAGTGCAGCTACATTAATCGCGTACTTTTTATTTCACATGATCTTATCAAAACTCTAAAATAAATGCGTCTGCCTTCTTGCTTGTTAGCACTGACTTCACTGCTTCCGCCATTTAGTTTTGAAAGGCTACTCTTGCGTTATGACAAGAGCTCACGCTACACGAGAAATCACTGAAATTTATGAGGGAAAAACGTTATTAAAAGTTTCGATATATGGTTTTATGAATCAATATCGGGCTATGAAAAAGAAAATCGATATATCTATTTTTTTTTAACTCAGCCGTAGTGGTTCAGAACGAGGTCAATATTTACAGAGTTCGGCCAAGCCAGACACTCTTTGTTTATGACATGAAATCAACGTCATCATTCCTCACACCTGTGATTCTCCCGACGGATCCTCGGACATGTGTTCCAGCGTAGCCCGCTACGTGAGCCCCTAAACTGTAGCCAATCAGGTGCACCTTCTCCAATGGGAAATGCAGCTCATCCTGTTAAAAAAAAAATGACGACATCAGCAGCTGCTCCAACGAACAAACGCTGGTTGTAAGCCAGCCACGCTCAGTTAACTTGGACAAGGCTTTCTTCCACGCGACGCCGCCTTTGCCATCTGTCTCGGCGGAAGACTCTTTGTCCAGCCTTAAAACATGGAAGCAGCCCAAAATCTCTTTCTGGCTCCGAATTTCGTGGACTGGTCCTGTTTGAATATGGTACCAAAGCAGCATTTTGCTCGGCCAGTAAGAGCTGTAATTTGAGCGAACTCATGTGATGGCACTTCAAGAGAGAGGACATCCATTTGTCCATTTGCTATACCTTTCCTGGAGCTTATTTCAGCAGAGCTTGGGTGAGAGCCAAGGTACACCCTGGACTGGTCAAAAACCATAGCGCGGTACACGTATAGAAAAAAAAAAAAAAAATTCACAGCCATGGACAATTTGAGAGTCTTCAAAGAACTGACACGCTCATTTGACAAATGTAGGCGGAAGCTTTCAAACAGAACTGTGAGACAGTTGTGTTGACCACGTGTCCACCATGCCATTGTCAATACTTTTTTTTCCCGCAATCCATTTGAGGATGGTGGTTCTCATCAGATGTACCCAATGAGTTGTGTTCCCTGGAACTTCAGACTCTTCATACATGTGCTGCACTCTTGAGGCGGTCTGCATGAGGACTTTCAGGGGAATTCCAGTTTAATTTCATCATTTTGTCTACTTTCAGATTCACGTATTTATTCAGAGTTTCTTTATTACACAACCCTCGTTTTTGGAGCTGGTCTACATGAGGCCTTCCTGGTCATTCCAGTTTGAAGTTCCAGTTCATCAGGTGACATTTTTGCCAGCTTTCCAGTGCACTTATTTGGGAGTTTCTCAAAGGAACAAGTACCTGAAGCCAGTCGAGCATGGCGGCGATGTCCCGGCCGACGGTTAGCGTGTAGTTGACGGCGTCTGGGTACAGCTGTTGGGCCATGAGGAGCCAGTCCACCACTACCACATTGGCCTCGCTCTCACGACTCATGACGGCGGCCACCAGTTTCTGCATCCAGCTCTCAAAGATACCACTCATCTAGGTAAGATGACACGCACAGCTTTTAATTCAGTGTCATTTCACACTTTTGTTAGACATATTCTGACAAAAAAAGAGAAGTTTCAACGTACTGTCCAGCCGTGGATGATGAAGATGGTCTTGGCTGTAGTGTTGAAGCCGCATTGCTGCAGACACTCCTTGTTTCCAGCATTTAGGTAGCAGCCCTCCTGGTCCAGATCCAAACTCTTCCTCATGTTGTACTTGACGGTGACGTCGATGGCCTCGGTTGCAGGTTCATCTCCGCCTAAGTGGAAGCTCAAAGTTACAAACATGCCTCGTGATCCAATAATGCGTGTAGAACACAGGCGGTACCTTTGCTGCGTTATGCTCATGCTCATTTACGAAGAAAAATGATAGAATAATCACATTCTCTATTTGGTGGGCCTCAGCGTGGTCTTCCTGGAAGGGGGATCCCCCCATCTGCAGCCCCTTGTCTAGGTTTCTCATTTCTTCCCCTGATGTTATTTGATTTTTTTTTTATTAATTTTTCCTTGCCTCCAATGGGTTCATATCAGGTGATGTCATTAATATTTGTCAACTGTGAGCACATGAAGACCTTTGGGACTTTTCTGTGATTAACAGCTATATAAATAAATTTGGCTTGACTAATGCTCCCTGCAAAGTAACCCCCAGCTGGCAGATGCACCTAATCGACATGAAAAAGGAGCCATGAATGAGATCTTAATGGATGTCCGCCATATTGGGTTGAAGGCATCATTTTGGACAAAATGCTAAGTTTGAAATGGCAAATCTTTGAAGATTGTCACATTGTTATAAAAAAAATAAAAATAATAGCCCGACACCAGTTTCATGTCTATCATGACAGGATGTATGAAACCGTCTCATGAACAAATGCTTGAGCGCAAACAAGAAAGAAATGTTGCCAAATGAGCCTCATTTGAAATCTTGTAAACCAGATAGATGGGTGACACCAAATTGCTAAGCATGGTGTCAAAGTTGGAGGGAAATTTTGTGGATTTTCCGAAACACCAGTCTTACCGGTCAACATGGAATTTGGCAGACACACTGTATCCATCACAATATGCCACACCAAAAAAATCTCAGGAATCCATGCCCTTGTCTAGTTGTCCTTCCGCTCAATGAGCAGGTGAAACATATCCAGAAAGTAGTGTCTGATAAATCTTTGTGATATTAAGATTGGGACACCCAAATACAACAAAGTCAAGCAGGCAGAATGGTTCTTTTTTTTTTCTACACCTACACCATCTAATTTGGGTGGAGCATTACATGAAAATTAATGGTCATTTAAAAGGACGAGCCACCAAAAAAAGAGGTTGAAAGGAGCATATTTTCTCATATTAATTTGGCCAGCTGGATCAAAGGCTCCTTGAGCAGGCCGTGTGTGTCTCCCACCCGCAGCTCTAAAGACACTAAGGGTGAAATAAAACCCAGATCATTCACAGAGCTGCAACAGCTATATTTTTGCATAATTACACATCATTATGACACTGACATACGTGCCATGCATTATAATTGCAATGTGAGAGCAGAGCATGGTGGAGATAAAGATAAAATATGGAAATACAAAGACATTAGTGACTCTCTATGCAAATGCATCAAATTAAATGTGGTGCGATTAGAAATATTCCAAGCTGTTGGGTTGTTTTAACTATGAAAATATACACTACTTGTATTTGTTAGACAAACTGCTTTGAATTGGTCCAA
Source organism: Idiotropiscis lumnitzeri (assembly GCF_059441095.1). Taxonomy (NCBI): domain Eukaryota; kingdom Metazoa; phylum Chordata; class Actinopteri; order Syngnathiformes; family Syngnathidae; genus Idiotropiscis; species Idiotropiscis lumnitzeri. The sequence continues at coordinate 23,966,559 of NC_142391.1, read as the reverse complement.
TAAACTCGACGGCCCCGCCACGAAGAAGCCAAAACAAGTTCAGGGTAAAACGTGGATGCAGCAACCCTGATAGCAAAGTATGGGTGAATCGACATTGCAATATGCTTCGGCTTAAGCGTTGAATCTACGTCGCAACTAAACATTGAGATTTCAACCAAAAATACAATGTAGATTGAACAGCATCCTTGAATCAAATACGTCATTGTTGACAAAATGTTGTTGAACCAACATTGATTAACCATCAGTCTTCAATTAAACCCCCGCCCCAAAAAAAGAACAATAAAAAAAAGTATTAAAATAAATACATAAAAAAATTAACCTTCCTAATTCTAATTCAACAATGATTTAACATCTTTAGCTATCTGGGAAGAAATCTCATTTCCTCTTGAGTGTGTCAAACGTGGCGTGTCCTCATTGCACCTGTCCCCAAAAAAGGACACGTCGCTTTATTAGCATGTGAATGAATCCATTCCCGTTTTTCTGCTCCACTCAACCCGCCACACTTGCTCCGTTTCTAATTCAATATTCGCCCTTGGAATATAACAAAAGCGGAAACGAGCTGTTTGACACACTTACTGGAAATATAAAAATACAGGCACGGATTGATCAAGTAATGTAACACCAAAAAATACAAAATCAAATCTTACCGTTCTGTCCGCGCGTAAAGGCAGACGCGCACAGGATAAGAATCCACACCAACTGGGTTTTATGATTCATTTGAAAGCCGTTTTTTTTTTCGTTTTTGTTTTTTGTTCTAAAAGCGTCTTTGTGTGGTGGCGGCGTTCCTGCACTCGGTGACAAAAGCACGTAAAGCCGGCCCTGGTGCGTCCTTGTCGGTCAGTCGGCGGCGGTTATGGTGGCTCGGTGCGACGCGATGCTAAGCGATGCGATGCGCCCTCACTCCGGCGACCAACACAAAAATGTATGAACCAGCATCAAGGCGCTCTTTGGAGTTTTAAATAGTTTCCTCCAGGGTTCAGTCATCTGATCATGGGCTGATCTGTCGCGCGTCTGATTGGTCAAGCCCCCATTTGTTTACGTCGGGGGCGTGGCCTACGTTGAATGAAGACGTAGTAAGAAGTGTTTTGTGTGCACTCGTAACACACACGCAAACACAGAAAGGGGAAGGGAAGGGTAACACTTGAATGAGGATCAAGCATTTTTTTCACCTCAATTCCAAAAAATTGGAACGTGAACATGGCTGGAGGGTGAGGAGGTTGGGGCGGTCAATATGCTTTTAACATTAGGTTCTATTAGTGAATACAACAGCAACCTACACCTTTACTGGAATGTCTTAAAAGGCTCATTCCGAATAAAGTAGACTGGGTGGTGGTAGTGCTGCTGGAGTGAAGTGGTTTTTTTTTTTTGGAAGGGGGGTACCCTGGGGCACCATCCCCCATGAAAGCCCCCCCCCAAACTACAAAAAAAAACAGCACCATCCTCTTCCTTTCTTTTCTTGGCTCTCTGCCAAACCATCAGCTTAGTTCACTTTCAATTGATGAGTCCAAGAATGGGCGCTATAATAACAACAGTACTGAGCATGTGTGTGTGTGTGTGTGTGCATGGGGGTGTGGGTGCACGTGCGTGCATCATCAATCACCAGCGGGGAAGTGTCACCTGCCGCCATGGCGGTGCGCTGCTCTTACGGCCTAATTGTTGGTCCAATTTGTAATGTGCCAAATGAGGATGAAAGTTGCTTTATCTCTTTGGATACATGAGTTGGCACAAAACCATTGAACAAATATCGTTACATCATGACGGGTGGGGAGGGCTTACATGGATGACGTTCAGGCGACTGACACGGCATTCCACACACAGTGCCTTGTTTTCAGAAATTGGATTGTTCAATTTTGCTCAATTTTTGTGGTAAAATTTATGCAATCCTACTGTAATTTGGGGGAAAAGCGAGCTTTGTGTGGTATGAATGTTCCTGCATCTCACTCACAGATCTGGTTCAGGAAATGTGTTTGTGGTTGTGATGAGATTTTTTTTTTTTAATCTGGACTCATTTTGACCAACACCAGACATAAGATGGTAAAGAAGGTCATTGGAGGTCATTGGTTCTAGCTGGTCGTAGAAAAAGAGAGAATGGCAAATGAAGAATAAGTAGAGCTTGCGTTGGCGAAAGCAAAGTCGAACAAAGAAGGGATGATGGCAAAATGAGAAGACGAAGGGATGTTAGCAACAGAGGAAGGGATGCTGGCAAAAGAATGGGTTGAAGCTGTGCTAACAAAATATGAGAGGAAGAAGAAGAGAAAAAGAAGAAGAAAAAGAAAAAGAAAGGGAGAAGCAGATGCTAGCAAAAGAAAATGTAGAGGCTGTGCTTGCAAAGAAGCAATTGAGAGATAATATGAAAAGAAGAAGCTATACTAGAAAAAGAAGAATTTGATGCTCTGCTGGCAAAAGAAGCGGAAATTGAGAGGCTCTGCTGGCAAAAGACTTTAGTGATGCCGGCTGAGAAGAAGCATAAGTGATGCTGGCAGAAGAAGTCGAGGGGATAAAAAACAGCATTTCATCAGTTGATAGGATGCATTTTGACTGGGATGAAACATGTCTTTTTCCAGAACATGAGACAGATTCCAAAATAATGTGCCCTATTTACGGAAGGGTCAAGAGCGAATGTAATAATAGAACTTACGGCTTGTGAAATGTTAGCAGCATGAGCACGCTTACTGTACCGCTGCAGAAGGTTGACACGAGGCGAAGATGATGCAATGAAACGAGGCGTGACATTCGAGCCAATCCACACTCTTACAGTGAAAACAAATGGAAGAAGCACATGCTTGCGTTCTCCACATGATGCAGACATTAGATTAAGCTGAGACATTTTCTTTCTGACATGCAGGGTCACTTTTTTAGAGATGTGCCACACTGCTCAACAGAAAACCCCTTTGGGGTCCGATGACCTGATGTCAGACATTCATTTGCGTCAAGTTAAAATGCTTTTGTTAGGTTTCCCGTCCACCAACTGGGTATTCTGAGTAAGAATTCTTGCTTCTTGTCGTGCGCGACAAGGTCGGTGATTGGTTAAGACTCAGACGTGCCACGAGACAGAGAGCACACAGGCTGGAGTGTCAGAGGGGAAAAAGCGAATTAAAGCATTATTCAAGCACCTTTGTCTTCACTCGCGTAAGCTACAAGAAATATGACAAAAAGCTTTAGGCATGTTTAATTTCACACTGAATTATCACTATTTCAATTTGTATATTTTATTTTTAATTATATATATGTATATATTAGTGATTCATTAAGTGTGGTATGCAGGCTCCCTCTAGTGTAAGCAAAAGGATCCCTGCCTAAGTACAGTTAAGTTAAATTTAACTTTTAAACATTTACAGTATTTGGTCATCCATCCATTTTCCATACGGCTTGTCCTCATGAGGGTAGCGAATGAGCCTTTTTCTAGCGGTCTTTGTCATAATCGTACGTATAACATGACATAATGTGATATTATATTATCAGGTAAAGGGTGGAGGGGGCCACAATGTTTCATCAGAGCTACTCAGGGACCACACATTTCCTAACCGGATATATGATAAAAATGCTATTTTAAATATGGACAAAATACATGCTCATAATGTATTCCATTTTTTATAATACATTTAACAATACATATATTAAAGAGCCACTGTCCTCATCTAATGCAAAAACAAAGGGTTTGACGCAAACAACAAAATAACTCCATATAGGGATTTTTTTTTCAGTGCATAATCATTATTATTCACTGACAGCACAAAACTGCCGAACAGCAAGCCAACAAAAAGTCATGTCATTGTCAACACTATTTATCCGTACAGGGTCGCAGGAGGGTGCTGGAACCTATCCTAGATGACTTTTGGTGAAACGCAGACTACACCTTGAACTGGTCACCAGCCAGTCGCAGGGCACACACTGACACCGTCACTGAGCGGGAAACGTTGCCCATCAGTGACCCAACATCATTACTAGTTTTACATATTTTTCTCACAGAAGTCAACTCCAAATTGCTATACGTATTAATGAGGTCCTGTTTGTGGCTCGGTGGTGACTGGTTAGCATGTCCGTCTCACAGATGCACAGGGTTTGATTCCAGCTCCGGTCTTCCCGTGTGGAGATGGCATGTTCTCATCGTGCTTACATGCATCTCTTTCAGATACAGGTTTCCTCCCACATTCCAAAGACATGCATGGTAAGTTGATTGGACACTCTGAATTGCCCCTAGGTGTGATTGTGAGCACGAATAGTTGTTTGTCTATGTGTACCATGTGATTGGCTGGCAACAAGTCCAGGTTGTACCCTGCATAATGCCCGAAGATATGTGGGATAAGCTCCAGCACACCTGCGGCCCTTGTGAGAAGTGGCTCAGATAATGGATGGATAGATGTGTGTCCTGCATAGTAGTCACAATCCGCAAAACAAAAAAAATAGGTTGTACTCACGTTGCAGTATAGGTCCGGTGTAGGTAAAACTAAGCTATGTCTACCATCTGGTGGTGAATGGTGATATTACAACTTAAAACTACAGTTGCCGCATTTTGGCACCCTTGAATTGCATATTAGAGGACAGCCCCCCACCGCCTTCTCCCCTCAATATTTTTGTATAATATTTATTTTTTCTCCATCTTTTTTCCGGATTCTATTCTATTTGTAGCATGGCTTAGTCCCTCGTTGATGGCGGTCGGTAGGTTGTGGTTCCATAGCAGTGACAACATCGCCATCCTGCGTCCGGATGAACGATGAGCCGAGCGGTGACACAGCAGGAGGCGGACGGAGGGAGGGCAGCAGCTCACCGGATCCTTCATGAGGGAAGAGGCCAGGGACAGCCAGCCAGCCCCGGCTTCTCCTTCTCTTCACTAATATATTCCTTGTTTCAGTTTTGCGAGTCAGGCCCGAGCTCGGGGCCGCTTTCGGCTTCGTAGAATGTCCCGTCATGAAGGTAAGAAACTCGGCGCCGATTTAGGCAGCAAGGTCGGCGTTTGTCAAAACGTTGACGGTGCGGTGGAGGGGGGGAAGCAACACCGGCTAAGCGAAGCTAACCGAGAATGCTTTACTAGTAGTCGCTGGGGCAATGTTAGCAGCGCGGACGCGTGATGACTAACCAGTAGACACGAATGGCCCCAAGTTTAATGGCGAAATTATGACCGACGTGTGTGTTTTAATCATAACTGGAGCCGGAGAAGATGCTGTCAAATAGGCGGAAGAAGCCATAGAACGTCTTGCTAAGTGGCGCTAACGCGCTTTCGTTAGCATGGCGGCTAATAGAAGCCAGGCTCCGGGTTGGTTATGGTCACCACACTGGGCTGCGAGGAGGGGGAAAGGCGGGGGTGAATGCCGAGAATAGGCTGCTGCGATTGGGGGGCGAGGCTCCTCGCACGTCGCTGGCCTCGCTTTATATCGAGTCGCCTTCCTACGCTTATAAAGTTGGCCCTCGAATACCTTCAGCTTGGAGAGCTAATGTGTGGCAGATATTCAGCACAAGCATGCCCTTGCGGCCAACCTTGCCCGGGCTTCAAAAAGTCTGGCCGTAATATTTACACCAGTCCGACTCACATGACGAGGGGAGCCGTTTTAAATTCTAAAAAAGTGGAATTGGAAATCGCAACCTGGGACTTTAGTTGTTGTAAGGCCGCTTACTTAGGCTCTAAAGTAACGTGTACACTGTTTGAATTCCTCTCCGAGTGTCAGGACATTGACAGTTCAGCTAAACCCAAGTTATAAATACAGTAATGTGCAATGCAAATGTGCAAACTCTGACCCAATGTCGGAATAATCACCATGAAAACTGTCTGTATTTTAAATGTGTTCATTTTCTTTTTGCAGGTATAACTAACATATTTCCCGACTCACCCGCAAGAAGTTAAAGTCAGCCATGTCTGGACTATATAAAAACATTCTTGTTGTACCCTTTTAAATATTAGTGTATTAAAATAGTCTTTAATGTACTGTGCTGTATGCATGCATATGCCTTTAAGAGGCGGGGCTAGGCAGGGAGGCGTGTGACTTCGGAAAATCTGTTAAATGGGCTGTCACTTGTATAGCGATTTTCTGCCTTTGGTACTGGAGTGTCTGATATTGCTGTGGCTGACAGCAACTTCTGTGTGAGTTCTGTGAGTGTCTTTATGTTTTATTGTCCCCCCAGCATTTGGTAGAAGGTTAATAAATGCTGTGGCTGTCCTTGTCCGCATGCGGCAGCAATTACAGTATGTAAAGAAGGTGACTTTCGGCTGGTCTAGTCAAGGGTCGCGTGATTTGTTTTGTACATTAATTGCGCTGGATGTTGTTGATATCTTGTATTGTTTGTGAGCCATTATTTGTAGAGCATGCTCTATCAGGATTTTTTTTGTCGGTTCATTCTGATAAATTAGGCAGAATAAAATTCAGCTAAATGATTAATCGGATGATTAATTAAAACTATCTATCATTAAACAAAATAACTTGTATTTTTGGTGCCTTAACAATTCTGATAATTTGACAGAACATTTCAATGGTTTATGGTACTTTTAATTTTACAGCAGAGAGAAATGGTGGCCTATTTTTTTTCTGTGGTGGGGGTTAAATGTCTTTGCCTTTTATTATACATACAACACAATCCATCTGTCTTTATATAGCACTTTCACAAGGGCTGCAGCTGCAACAAAGCACTTGACACAACATAATATAAAAATATCAACAATAATACAACAGAACACATAACATAAAACATTGACAATAATATAATCCACCTATGTGTTAATGTGTAATAAATACTGTTCCTGAAGATGGCTGCTTTCGATATGCCTGACCGTGGCTTGGTCGGCGGATGTCCACCTTTATTTTAATGGGGCTTCTTCACATAGCCTGTATTTTTCTGATAAATCAACAATAAAAACGCATGAATGGTAAAATGGTCATTATTTCTAAAAGATTTGCTTCAAATAGGTCTTCAAATCTGTTGGAGAAAAAAAACCTGATAGGGTTTTTCCTTCCATGTTTGTGTCCTCAGGCGTGAGCTGCGATGCGTGTTTGAAAGGCAACTTCCGGGGACGACGCTACAAATGTTTAATCTGCTACGACTACGACCTGTGCGCGTCGTGCTATGAGAGCGGCGCCACCACCACCAGACACACCACGGAGCACCCCATGCAGTGTATATTGACACGGGTCGATTTTGGTGAGTACCGCCGGCATGCTGTCTAATTAGGCGGCGGCAGAATGTGTCAGTCGGTCCTAAAATTGGGAATTAGTTTGTAAGTTTATGACGTGACAGTATGGTGGGCGTGTCTTGGAATAGATTGTTGTTGTTAAGCGTTTTGAATACGTACTCTGTGTGTGTTGCTCATTTGGGGCATCATCAAGTCAATGAATGAACAAATAAAAGGCTGCAGAGAACAGACCCATAACGCCTCGTCCTCTCTGCCTACAGACTTGTATTACGGCGGAGAAGCGTTCTCGGTGGAGCAGCCCCAGGCCTTCACGTGTCCGTACTGTGGCCGAATGGGCTACACCGAGATGTCCTTGCAGGAGCACGTGGCCGCGGAGCATACGGAGACCTCCACTGAAGTGGTACGGCACTCTCAAGACGCAATTCACAGAGTGGAACGTAATCTTCCCTTGCAGAGTTACAACACCAGTCTGAGAATGTGGATTAGATTTAGAAGGCACTGTATGTTGTCAATGTGCGTCACACTTTAGCCTTTTTCTTGACATCGATGGCACATTGCTCTTAAGAGTTCTTTAGCGAGCATATTTTACTTGAGATGAGTGTACTTGTGTTAAAAAGTCATAAATGGGTCCTAACTGTTATCTCCGTTTAAAGATGTCGTTCTTCCACTTTCACTTGACATATAACAACATACTGCTGACATTGTTTAATCTTCTTCCAAATGTGTTGTTGAGTAAAGGCCTCCCTGTCATAGACACCTTCCTCCATCTGCATGGAATATATTACAAGTCAAGATGTGCATGTAAAGTATTGTTTGTAACCAATGATAATGAACCAATTATTTTGGCGTTCACTTAAAAGCAGAGGTATCTCCAAAGGAAATGTCCTCTGAAATGGACAAGCCACCTGTTACTAAATCGAGCAACAGCAGGCTTCTCAACATGTCTCTTATGTAAAGGCAGCCTGGTGATGGTCAATCCCATATCTTAAAATCCCCTCGAAATGTCACAGCGATTCACAATTATTAAAGCTAGCAGCATGGGTACTCTCATTCATTGACTTCACGTCTTTTTTATTGTGCTGCAGATCTGTCCCATATGTGCAGCACTGCCCGGCGGAGACCCCAATCATGTGACAGACGATTTTGCTGCTCATCTCACACTTGAACACCGAGCACCCCGAGACCTGATATCCTTTTTTTTTTTTAACCACCACCACAGCATTTCGACGGGTCCTACTGTCTGTGGTATGTATGGCGAGTATAATATTTAGGTGTGAGCCCCTTTGCTTTATTTATGGTTCATACTAGTATTGAGGGATTAATCAAACGACTTGAATAATTTGATTCTCAAAAAAGTCAGTGCTAGATACTACAAACTCACACGCCACTCTTTGTAGAAGTAAGTTGGTGCGATGGCAGTGAGCCAGGAGGAAAGGGTGCGTAAAAGACAGTGAACGTTATAAGTTTTACTGCAAACTGATCTAAGGTGACAGCAACAGCATGATGATGTTATCTAATTTCATATAGCCCATCACTGCTACTTAAAAATAAAAATATTTTGAAATGCCCCCACAGGTGTACAAGGCTTTAATGAGAGCGAGAAAGAGAGAGATCATGTCAATCCTGCAGATGCAAACGTGAAGCATCGGTCTGTATCACTTTGAAGGCTCAACTCGTCTGCGTTTGCTTTGCGCGTGGCAGTGCTCCTCTCTGGGGGCTGCATTGTGGCAGTCTGTTTATCAAAGCGCTTTGAATTAGATGCGGCAGCGGGAAAAATGCTTTTGTGGCGAAGCATTAAAAGAGCAAGCCGAGCTACTGTGTTGATCTGTGCGAATAACTCAGTGTGTGAATGCGGAATAAGTTTTGTTGGAATGAGTCAGATGCACAAGCTAAACAGCTACAAACTGTATTTAAAGCAGCATTTACACTGCATGAAGTGAATTATGTATATATTTTTCTCTAAAGTCATAAAAAAAATCTGCATGGCTTTGGATAGCTTCAGATGTCAATTGGGCCTGTTCCAAATGTGGATAGTGCAAAATAACGCCAAAGATTGGTTGTACCGCATCAATGTGAGCGTGACGTCTTTAAAATCACTGTATGGTTGCAAAATAAATAAATAAATAATAAAAATTAAAGGGAAAAAAATTATATAAAGTTAATTAAATAATAAAGTTAAGTAATTGTTAATTAAATTAAATAATGAAAATGCATTTAAAAAAAACCGAACTAAAACTACAGCTTAGGTTTATGAAACTTATAAATATCAAACTAATTATCATGCATGAGCTTTCAGGTTAATTTTAAATTCATTCATTTTGCTATCGCTCTCTCCGTCCGTCGCTACAGAAGAACGGTCAAACAGTTGTCTGAGAATTGGAGTTTACTTTACGAACAATACAAAAAAATTTTTTCTTCATTTTGCACTTGACAAAAACTCTGTTAATAAAACTAATAGTAATACTAAACCAAAACAGATCATTTTGAACATTTAAAAAGGCAGAATGAAATAAAATCTAAGCAGAAACAAAAATCCCTAACGATTATGGCCCTTACCGTTTAAAGAGTGAAGTCGACTCATCACTGATCACGTCTTTTGCATGTCATCTTCCAGTCAACCAAATTACAGAGGATATTTGAATCGCCCGTTTGCTGCCATCTTTGGACCATAACGCTTTGTGGAACAGAAAAATGAGAGAATTAGGGCAAATTCCTCCTTGTGCTGTCATGTTCAATCATGCACTGATAACGACTGTGTGAATATCACAATATAGCACTTTTGAGATTTGTTCAATGTAAAGAGTATTATAAGAAAATCACGCACGAACATCACGATGCCAGTGTCACATTAGCTCTTGCCGCAGTACAGGATGTGGCTTTAGTGTACTATGCTACAAACATATAAAAATATTGGACCAGGGGCACGGTCAACTGCAAAACAAGTAAATCATTCCTCAAACACAACAAAAGCGCAACTGAAATCCAAACCTTGTTCGGGACTTTTTTTTTTCTTCAACAATTACTATTATACTTTGCAGCATCCAACTAAGAATAGGGAAGCAAATGATTTCAATGCTTCCTTAACTGCGCTATTCACGACGAGTCGAGCGGCGTGCGGCACGTGAGGCGGATGTTCCACCCTGGGCGCGGACTGGGCGGCCCCCGCGCCCGCAGGTCAAACATGCACTTCACCAGCAACACCACTGGAGGGCTCTCAACCAGTCAGAACTCCTCTCAAAGCTCCAATTACAGCCGGGAGGCCATGGACCCCATCGCAGGTGCGTCACAAACCAAACCATCATGTACTTATTGGTGCATTAGCAGGAATCAATTTTAGTCGGGGGTGAGCGGCTGGACTTTTCCCTGTGCACGCCAGGGCAGCCATCATGAGGCTCATGGGACTCGTTGCCAGCCGCTGAGCCATTGAGCAAGAGTGTATTGTGTGCTGCCTCTTCAAGTCATTCCAAATGCAGCAGCAGAGCCATGTTGTCCACATGACCTTAACGTGTCAAAGGGAAGTCGGGGATGTCAAACTCTGTCTACTGTTATTCAGAAGTGCCTCATTTGATGCTGTGCGTTTGATTAGGAATAGTGCAGATATTCTACTGTAAATCAGGATTATGCTAAAATGTATATTTTAGTTCTGTATAAACTCTTTCAGTGCCAAGCGTTATGCGAAAAGACAAACAATCCTTCAAGTGCCAGCCAATTCCAAGCAGACGCATGATTGTGAATATTCCCATCCATCCAAGTCATTGAATTCTCACGGCATCACATCGATACTATAATCCAATTGTCAGCACTCGATTTGCAGAAACAATTTGCAAAATGCTACACGTTAGTGTCCCAGGAAGTTAATAATGATATTTTTTGGGGATATTTCTGGGGATGACGCTGCGATGTTATCAGATGATGCAAATAGAAAGTACTCATCCGATGAATCTGAATCGGCATCGTCATATAATTGGTTAGTCTTTCCCAGATGACGAGCAGTCTTTCAAAAATCTCCACTTCCCTTGATTCCTCTTCGCCTTTGTTGTCACCAATAATTGGTGTACACGACGAAGGCATTACTCGATCGTGAGCTGCTTATATTTTTTCAATCACTTTCGTTTTGCCATTCTCTCACCATGCTATTCTCCTCTGTTGTTCTTCTGCTTCCTGTTTTTATTCAAAGAGGCCAACTGCTGCCATCAAGCGATCACAGTTAGCCATTAAAGCAGCCATGTGCAAACTACGGCCCGGGGGCCACATGCGGCCCGTTAAACACTTTAGTCTGGCCCCCCGAACTTGAAAAAAATTCAATGAATAAACCTTGTTAATGTTTTCTTTTCTATTTACTGTGGTTTTTCAAAGACATACATATTGTTATAATGCTTTTGTTCACTTTCATTTTAAATTAAATGAATTTTTTTCCTCCGATGAGGTGAGTTTACCAAAACACTCCATCCATCTGCTCCGGCCGGCTCGTCTGTCAAATTTTAGGACCCATTGTGGCCCGCCAATCAAAAAGTTTGCCCACCCCTGCATTAAATTGCTTCCTGGTCTCTATATTAAAAGGGGGTGCCATGTCATCGTTTTACTTGACTAATTTTCCTCGTTACTGTTAAATGCCAACTATGAAAATGTGTACATTTCTGGTTTATTCCCATAAATTCCTGCGCATTTCAACGAATTGTTTCCGTTTCCCCGCAGAGCTTTTATCACAGCTGTCGGGCGTGCGGCGCTCGGCAGGCGGCCAACTTAGCTCAGGCCCCTCTGCCTCGCAGCTGCAGCAGCTCCAGATGCAGCTCCAGCTTGAGCGGCAGCAAGCGCAGGCGGCGCGCCAGCAGCTAGAGATGGCGCGCAATGCCACTCGTGGCGGGCGCGCCACTGCTATCCTCAACGCCAACTCGACTGCTGCCGCCCACAATCCCAACCTGAGCGCCAACCACAACAGCAACACCGGAACCAACGCCGGACCTTCGGAGAGCCCCGCCCAACACACGCCGCACAGCTCCCACTTTCTACTCAGCAGGTCAGCTTCTTTTAATCATTAGAGACAAATGATGAATTGAATTTAAATCACAATGGAAGTAGTATGCAAACAAACTGCTTCATGTTGGTTGGTCAGTAGGTTTTACTTTTTAAATATATTTATTGATATAATGTCTGGATAAATTCAGTCCTTAAGAGGTGAAGTAGATGAAAACGTTGATGCGATAAAGCAACAGATTTTTGTTTCCATTACTGATGTAATCCGACTTATGTTTACGTCACACGTGTTTGGTATTTTCTCAAGTGTAATTTACGAAACTTCTCTAATTGATGTAGGTAAACTCCCTTAGGACACCAGCCCTCGAGGAACAGGATTTATTGCCCTAAGTTAAGAGTATGACGAGTATGTATTCCTATTTATTTTATGAACTCCATTCTGTCCGCAGGCTGAGCGAAGCGCGCGTGTCCGAGGCGGAGCGTCAGGCGTGCGAGGCACAGTGGGCGGACAGGAGCTTGTTTGTGACGGAGCTGCTGCTGTCCACGCTTTTGGCAGACCACCATCACCACCACCACGACATTGACGACGACATCGTCGACCACCACCGCCGCCGCCGCCGTCCCGGGTCGCTGTGCAACTTTGCCGACTTTCAGTCCATGGGCTGCGTGGAGGTGATGACGCTGGACGTGGCGCTGGAGAACCTCAACCTCAAAGAGAGCAGTGCCGCCACCCCCCCTCCCAAGAAAGAGCCGCCCGCCCCATCCCTTTGATGGAGCAAAAAACAAAAAAAAAACAAAAAAAACTGAAATCTCCCAAACCCTTTTTTTTGTTTCTTTTTACTCCTCACTGATTTTGTCATTTCGGCCCCTCCCTCTCCCTTGTCCGTGTACGTGAAATACGAGTTAGACGAGTGAATGTGAGAGAACTATATAAATCTATTAAAAAAAAAAAAAAAAAAAGCAAAACAAATCTATATTAAAGCTGATAATCACTTAACTACACGCTGGCCACGAAAGGAGGCAGAGAAAAAAACTGCTGTTACAAGCTAATACGCATGATCAAGCTTCATGTACACACACTTTGATTGACAGCCGCACCTGTGTCCCCCTCTTCCTGTGACACCCGGCTTTCTGACTGGACACACTAAAAGACTTTTTATCAAACAACCATTCACTCTGACCTTTTGTGTGTGCGTGTGTGTGTGCGGTCTCCACGCCTGGAAGTGAAGGGAACACCCCCCCTGTATGCTCTTATATCCCTCCCCATCTGCTAACTTCTCTCCGATGGATGTGTGTCAGGCCTCATGAAGAAGACGTGCAATGTATGAACTTGCGGGCTCAGGCGACCTTTCAGTGTGGACCACAATAAACATGTTTTGGATGGAAAGCAACTAACAAAATACCGCACTCTCACTCTGTGTGTGCATATGGTTTTGGAAGTGTGTTCGGTGTGTGTGTGTGTGTGTGTCATAAAGCATATTAATTTTACATTTATCGTACAAGGCCAGTGCAGTAGGTGACGCGAATGCTGAAGTTCCACTTATGAGGACTCCATTTCCCAGAAACCTTTACGCTTCAATGGCCTGTTAGTGATTTAAATGGATCATTATATAAGCAAAGAGGTGGTGGACACAAAGTATATCAACTCCAAAAGTTCTGTCAGCGAAAAGGGTGCATTAAAAAACATGAAGATGTGTGGGCTGATGCTTATAAATCGCCGCCTGCCTGCAAGATTCATTTCCCACATGAATTATGACTCACTAAAACAGAACTTCAGACATGAATGCAACCGAAAAGTAAATGTATCCTTCATATTGAACTTCGAGTGCAATTTGTCTTAAAGTGCCGTTTAAATGCATTTGGGGGCTTCCTCTCATGAATACACCTCGATTTAAAAGTGAAATAGTTTCAGGAGAAACAGACCATGTGAGACGTGGTTGAATAATTCATAACATCAGCTTGAAATATCGGTAGCATTTAATGAAATCAATCTTTTCTTAATCTTTACTCATTTTACATTTACATCAAGAGAAATAAGTCATATTGCAATTTTCTTTGTAAAATGTTGACGTTTTCAAAAACTTTGTAATCGTAACGTCTCATCTGTTATGACGTTGTCATATTCACGACTCTTATGTCTGAGCTTCCTTCTTGCCAGGTTGCATTTTTGTGCTATTGCAACGTTAATTGGTAAAAGTACATCTTAAAAATATATATAGTTTTCTTACTCGATTACAAGACTTTGCTCACAATATTGTCTGACTATTTTTTTACGAGTTTTCTCATATTATGACTTGATTGCTGTAATAAGACTTTTTCCCCTCATATGGCAAATTTATTGCTATATGTTTTCATGATATGACTCTATTCCAGTAATGTGTCTTAATGCAAATTTATTTCTGTAATATTGAGCTCTTTTTTGCCCACAATACCAACTCCTGCACCACAGTTCACAAGCTTTTTAATTTTTGTAATACTACAACTTTTTCCTCATATTACGTCGTATCTCAAAAAGTAGGACTTTTCTCAGAAAATCACATTTCTCGTAAAAAAAATGTAACGATACTTCACACAATGTAAAAAAAAAAAAAAGACGTTTACAAAATAAGACTTTTCCCCTCCTAAAATTATGACTTTATTCTAATTTTAAGTCTTTATCTTTAGAACATTTTCATGTTTTTTTCTTTTTTGCCTTCATATCGCACAAAACTTAATTCTTAAAAATATAATTGAACAGTCTTCTGGCAAGATGGGAGAAAACTATTAAAGTAACTATGTTGGAAAGATCCACGAAAATACAAAAAAATGCAAATCTAAGGACTCATAATTGTTTATCTGATGTGCCCTGCGATTGGCTGTTGACCAGTGCAGGGTGTATGGGAAATCACAGCATGTAAGAAGTCACAAAGAAGAAAGACACACAACGGTAACATCTAAGTGTTCTTTGTAATTTTAATTCCCATAATTTAGTGTAAATGCAGACATTGTTTTTCCTCACTAAAATCTTAAATAAAGACATTACAGTACGATAGAAGCAAATCAGAGCAAGATTTTGTTGAAGCAGGCTACAGTTTTCTTTTTTTGTTGTTGTTTATTAAATCCACACATTAGACGTGATGCAGCGAGCGGACAGGAATTAGCGCTAAACATTCAAAAGACGACAAGGAGCCGGAAAAGCCCGCAGGCCGGCAGAGAACTGGGACGGGACCATCACGTTTTACCACGACAATGCACACATGTCAATCACGCTCAAATTGGCAACTCCACGGCACACACACACACACACCCCCACACGCGCACACACGCAACACACACATTAGGGGGGAGGGTCTATCACTGTGGGATGGGCGGAGCTACGCGTTTAGGAGCGAGCAACGTTTTCGAGCAAGCAGAAGGGAAAAAAATTGGCACATTCCGTCCCTCCGGTTGTTCGACTTTGAGGTCAACCAAAGATTACTGAGATCGCACCGGTGAAATGTCGCCCTCTACAGGTGATCATATGAGACGAGTGCTAATTTCTACCAAGCCGAGTCATTTGTTTCGAGAGTTAGTTTGTGTTATTTTGCTCAGACAATGAACACTCAGACCTTAAAATTTAAATTTTTAAAAACAAATAAAAAAAGGGGAAATATCCTTTAAAAAATCCACAAGTAAATAAAACTCGAAATCTGGGGTAAAAAAAATTTACTTTGTGAGGATGAGACAAAATAGTTCATTTTCTCCTTTTCATCTTTGTAGAAATTTCTTTTCAGTTTTCAGGTTCAACGAGGAATTTGAAATAGTCAAATTGAAATATTTCATGGAAAAATGTGTAAAAAAAAATCCAGATCCCAATGATTTTTCTTTCCTAATTGATTTTAGATGTGACACTTGTAAACAGTCACTTCCCATAAAGTGTCACTAAGTATTATTTTTTTTCCCCGTTTTGGCCGTTAATCTAAATTTGATCCGCTGTTCAAATTTCCAAAGAAATGTCCAAAAATCCACAACTGAAAAACAGTGGGACAAAACCTGCCCGTAATCAGTTAATCACCTTCGCAAACAGGTTTCACAAGTTTTACTTTTTTTTTTTTAAAGTAAAAAAAATATATAAATAAATAATAAATTGTTGGATTTGAATTCCGAAATGTAAAATAATATGCCCCAAAAATCCAGAACCCACTAAAAATTGTGGCAGTTATAACTTTTGGAACATCTTTTCACTAAAAATGTTCTTTTAAACATGATTTGTACAGTATTGGTTTTTTTTGTTTTTTTACAATGATGAATGTTCAACCTTTCTTCAGGAGAAATGTGTGAAAAATCTAAAAATCAATGAATGTGTGTTACATTTTCTGAGTGCTCACAGTACCAGTTTCTTGTAAAAATTCATTGCTCTGAAGTTTTTCATTTTTCGGCTCTCTTTATCGCACGGTGCCACCAGAGGCCGATATTTACTGCCGATTAGGCCATGCGTCCAGTTAGACTTTTGAAGGCTGACATTGCTCAAAGACAAAATCACCAAATGGTTGTGGGAGTAACGAACAAAAAACAAAACAAAAAAGGGGGGGGGGATATTAGCATGTTATTATGAGCCTACGCTAGTTGGTGGCAAACAAATGTCCTTTTACAAATGCTAACTAATTCCGACCACGCGACTGACAATTTATTCTGTTCCATTATTGCTGTATTTGAGCCTCTCCACCCCTCACACACATGCACACACGCACAAAAACACACAAAGGTTATGTCCCAACTCATACGGTCCAGTTAAACTTTTTCCCATATTGTGTATTTTTTTTATTTTACATGTGCCACACCATTCAGTTCCATTATTGCTGTAATTACAGAACCGCCCCCTCCACACCCAACACACGCACACACCAATCAGTAACGGCCAGTAAAATATCGTGTCCGCTCTCCAGTTTATCTTTTATCATCATGTATGGTAACTGTTTACTCTCCATTTTTGTCCCACTGGCTAAGTGGCTAATGCTAGCAAGATGGTCGCAGGCCTGCGCTATTTCCCCATGCAAGAGGGAAACAAAATTACAAAGTAAGTCATCGTCCACAACATCCAAACACAAACATGGTAGGTTCCGTTTGAAACTATGAGCAGCTGACGCGCGTCCCTGGTTAAAATATTGTAGAAAAATATATAGTTTTGATGAAAGCGCTCTCATTAAACTCTTTTAGTTGCAACTTTCAAGTGCCGTGGGGATGGTTAGTGGCGCGGCAGCTACAAAAATAACACAAATATTTCTTCTCTCTCGCTAGACACTTCTGGTTCGTGTGAAAACGCTCAATGGCATCGTGAGGCAATTTGATATTTTCTTTTTTTTTTTTTCCAGTCATGAAATGGATACCAACAACGAGTGATAGGGCCAAACTGCCAAAACCAAACAAAGTATTTCAATACGAAATAAAAGTCGAACTCAGGAATAAAGTTGTATATTTTCAAGACAAGATTAGACATTACAATCTTGCATTTTTTATATAAAACAGTTGTATAATTTCGAGATTAAAGACATAATATCACGAGTATAAAGTTGTATATATATGAGGGAAAAGGTGTTCATTTGAGATCAAAGTAAGGTTACAAAAATAAATTTGGATATTTTAGTTAAAAAGTCACATTTCTAAATTAAAGTCGCAATATGTGTTGTTCTAAAGTCACATTCTTTTGTTCAAATGGTAAATTTTTAAAAGTATATTTCCAAATTTTAAGTACAGTTCTAGTTGTAAGATTACAAGAATAAAGTTGTATGTTTTTTAGATTTGCTGTTAACATTACGCATATAAGGTTGTGTATATAAAAAAAAGTTATTAGAAGTATTTTTATTATGAAAATAATGTTGGATATTTATTGGCATAATACTATCACAAAGTTGGACAATGAAAAAGTTGGACAATAAAAAAGTTAGATTGTCTTTCAAACGTTTTGAGAAAAAGTTGGATATTTCCAAGAGTAAAGTCAGTTATTTTCAATACTTATGTTGTAATTCTATGGGAGATAAGTCATATAAGTGATAAATTATTTATATTTCTGAGAAATGCAACATTTCTTTTTACTAAGTCATAGTTAGTGTACTGTTACTGTATTTTAAATTTTGAATAGTGTCTCTTATAGATTACAAAAATATCCAACGGTATTCTTGTAAAATTATGACTTCAATCTCGTAGTGTGATTATATGTATATATATATATATATATATATATATAATATATATATATAATATATATATAATATATATATATATATATATATATATATAATATATATATATATATATATATATATATACATGTATATATATATATATTTATATATTTTTTCTTCTCAGAAAGGCCCTAATACTCGTTGGTAGTTTACAATGTAAACACCATAGTACGAAAATATTGAGCAACACGGCGTGTTACAAAAGGCAAGTGGCTACCACGTAAGCAAAGATTTGTTCATATTCGGAAATAAAATCGGAATAGAGAAGCAAAAAGAATAATAAAATAAACGAAAAAACACCACAAGCAACTTGATTTTGTTCAGATAAATTAAAAACAACGAAATATCAACGCTCATGTTCATCTAGAGGTCACGTGACCCAGTTAAAAAGCTGGTGATGATCAGTACTGGTGAGGTCATTCTACTTGTTAGAAGTCAAACAGCAGGTTTGGAGGAGCTACACACGTGATAAGATACAGTAAGCTCTCATATTAATATTCATATTAATCATAAAAATAATACTGTACTATCGTTTTGATATGACACATTGAGGCATCTCGTTTGAGCACATTTGTCACGTGATACCAAACGGAAAGGAGGAAAAAAACGAGAACAAGGCAGATATAAGCATTTTTGTAGCGTTTTGGCTTCTCGCTGCACCTTACCTTTTAAAAAGTCGTCATGGCGATTAAAATAGTTGACTTTGGCACGGTGAGTCTTGAACGAATCACCTTTTCTTTTTTTTATATATATTCTTCAAATACAGCCGCCTTTACACTCGCAGCCAATAGGTCCTCTTCTTTTGATTTGATTGGCGGTTGGCAACCAGCTAAGGGGCGCCCTACCGCAACCTATCGGGCTACCTTGGTATTACACCAAGGAGGAAATTTTCTCTTCTCATTTCGAATAGATTAATTTCACAGAAAAATATCGTTTTGAAATATACTCTGAATATGATAAAAGGTGCAGAGAAGAACCCATTTCCCGACAGTTTAAAAAAAAACATGACAAAACATGATTCCCCCTTCACCCCACGCACCCTCAAACTCTTGAAGGTCAGTATTTACAGTACAGATTCATGGTGTAGTACATCAATTAAAAATCCATACAAACAGACACACACAAAAAAAAAATCAACTCTGTAGTGAATCATGTTTTTTTTGTATGGTATCGTGATCGAAAATAAAGAAGCACAGAAAGTCTGATCAGCTCTCCATACTCATTCTAATCACTTCCTCCACTTGTAGCAGGCTAACGTGAGACTGGTTGGTTGAGCACACATAATCCCGTATAATGATATGAATGTTATGTACAGTTGGTTTGTGGGAGTAATAATTGCTTCAACCACATTTTGTATTTTTAGGGATGTGAATTTGAGCTGTATGTACAGTACTGTAGATTGTGAACCAACCCTCCTCACAGCCTTTCCCCCCTCCCTGCTTTCTTTACCTCAAGCAACCCAGTAAGCGAGCAACTCTGTGGCCTTCCTCTCGGACTCGCAGGTCCTCCTCCTCCTCCTCGGCGGCAGCGCCTCCATCCCTCACACGTAGGGCAGGATGCCGTACACGAAGACGGCCATGACGGCGGCACTGAACAGGCCTGCCACAGGCACGGTGACGAACCACGCCAGGAAGATGTTCCTGAAAAGGCGCCAGTCCACTGCCTTCTTAGAGCGGATCCAGCCCACGGCCACCACAGAGCCCACCTGCAGGACGACCAGGAGGCAAGGTGCCAGAGAAAACGCTATCAGCCGTCACGCTATGGAAAGCGGAAACATGCTTAGCAAACACAACACACAGAGCTCCAGGTTGCTTTTTAGTCTCACCTTTAAAAATAAATAGTATTTGATTACATTTTACACTTTAAACTGATGCAGATTTCCTTATTAAATAATTTACTTTTAACTATTGCTATTTTTTAAAACGGAAAGAAAACCAATTGGCCTCGCACGATTTAAATACTGTATATGCCAAAATTGTGCAAACATTTTATCTTGATATCAAAATACAAAGTACATTAAATATTGAAACACATAAATTTGGAATCATTTTGGCCTGGTTTACTATGGTAGCCTGTTTCTGCCAGAATAATAATAAATAAAAAATAGGAAAAGTAAATTGTCTTCTTTTTTTATAGTGAATTTTATGAGTTATTAAGACATAATAATGAGAAATTAAAACACATAAATAAATACTGTCCCATAATGATGAGACACTAAATCAGAATTATGAGTATGGCCAAACTGATTAATCAGCTGGACGATTTAATTGGCCGATATTATCCCCTTTAAAATTGTCCAAAAGCTGGCTTTTTTCTCTCTCAGATTTTTACCTTAATTTTTTTTTACCCACACTAAAACCTTTACGAAATAAAACAAAGGCGTGACGGTCGATCATTCAAATTTCTTAGTTTTTGTTTAACTTCCATGTTAAAAAAAAATGGAATATTATTAATTTCAGTATTAGTATTTACCTATTCGACAATTTTTTAAAATTAATTTGTTCTTTTTTTCTTTTCTCTATAACTTAAATAAGATGTAATTAGCAATGCAAATGACATATCCCTGATTTCACTCTCTGATTTAATGCATCTGCATTCTATCAATCTATACAGTAGCCATGCAATAATTATTTTTTATTTAATTAATGCTTATTTCCCTCACATGCTTAATAACAGCGTTTCAAAATTTTCTAACAAAATTTGCGATTTTCAGTCTATTAAAAAAATGTAATAATGAAAAACAAATATTTTTTTAAATGAATAAATAACTTGTGCAAATATTATATGACATATAAAATGAAAATAAAACTATTATTTTTCATTTGTTTGTTTTAAAAAGATAATTACTTATTCAGCTAAAACAAAAGTACACACCTCGCAGCCTGCATCCAAACTTAAATTTCATACATGCTGGTTAGTTTGAGCAAGCTGGTTAAATAATTTGTCACATGTAAAAATGTAAAATGTGGAAGTCTGAAATCAGCACCTCTGTTGCATCAAATTCAGTTTTTTTTTTTGCAGTCTTTTCTTATTATTTTATATTATATAACAACACCAAGCAGCTCATGTCAGACTTCCATTGAGACTATATCCACTCACCTTTTTTTTCTGCCGTCACAGAATCAAATGATTCAAATTTACAAATGCAAGAAGTCACATGACCAGAATGTGCAATGACCGCGGGTGTGATCACAAGCCAAGGAGGATGTGTACACTGGCACGCCGCTTGTGTTTTGGATCAATGTGCCAGTATGTGTTGATGCAATGACAAAGGCCAAACAAGATTTTGTTTTTATCTGAAGCACGCGGCGATGAAGCGTCAACCTAATATGACCTTGGTGCCGCTGACGGCCTGCCAGCGGTCATTGCACATCATCACAGCATGGAGCAGCTCCAGG
This sequence comes from Idiotropiscis lumnitzeri, assembly GCF_059441095.1. Classification (NCBI taxonomy): domain Eukaryota; kingdom Metazoa; phylum Chordata; class Actinopteri; order Syngnathiformes; family Syngnathidae; genus Idiotropiscis; species Idiotropiscis lumnitzeri. The sequence continues at coordinate 23,944,867 of NC_142391.1, read as the reverse complement.
CCTCACATCAATCGAAGCCACCTGGGGAACGGCCACTCAAGCTGTCAACATTGCGTGGCACTAAATTAAATTAAATTAAATAATGTTTGGCTGCTTGGAAAACAAAATCAATATTATCCACGTTCCTCTTTCAGTCTGACAACTTCAGCGCGTTCCCCAGACACAATCATTGAATCAATTAAATCACGGTAATATGACTCTAAACATCAGAAGAGTGAAGCATTTTGCCATAAGTGTGTATTAAGGAATGAGAAAAGAATGTTAATGTGAGAGAGGTGATGAGGTTGATAAATTGACGTATTAGTGCTCTATTAACCGCTACCAGTTTTAACGTTTGTGCAGTTTGCCCCCGCTTGTCTACATTTATAAAAGCGTCCAATTTTCCCTTTCTAGTTGAGTAAGAATTTATAAATGTGTAAGCGTTCAACACCATTAAATGCCTAATTTGTTTGGACTATCTATCTATCTATATATATATCTATAAAAAAATATATATAGATATATATATAGATGGTAAAATCCAATTTTACAGGTCAAACTTAATAATAAAACATGCAAATATCTCAAAAACTTGATGTGCTACAAAAAAGTACAAACATTTTTGACTTTTTTTGTGAGTTTTCACGTTTTTGGCGATTAAAACATGCTGTTGACCAGTGTCATTCATGTAAACTTGTCAATCTGCTGTACAGTAAATTAATAGTTAGTAAATGTGTAATTACTGATGTAGTTCTTTTATTGCTACATACAAAATGTCTGATTATTCTTGATGCAGTTCACATTCACTTCTGCATTTTTAGCTCAGTATCTCTTCATTCACGTCAGTCAGTAATTGTCTGCCGTCTTGAGGAAAAACTGCACAAAGGAACAAAACCGCAACTGTGAAGCTTTGATTGGCGACTGTCATCTACGCGTGACGCCGAGCTCTGTTTAAGCGCGGCTTCACGACCAGAGGCTGGGATACCTTGCAGTGGGTGGAGCTTATTGGGATGCCCACATTTGATGCAACAAGCACTGTTAGCGCACTCATTACTTCAATGCAAAATCCGCTGTGAAGACAGATATGAGAGAGACAGAGAGTGAGAGAGAGAGAGAGAGAGAGAGAAAGAGGGAGAGACAAAAAATGGAGAGAGATGGGAGAGGTAAAAAAAAAGTGGAAAACAAGTTGTGATAGGTGGGCAGGGTGGGGTATGCGGTGGGGATGGGAGGGTAGGGGAGGGTAGGGGAAGGTAGTCTTTTTTTGGTGGTGGGGGAGGGTCTGCTTCGCAGTCAAGCACAGGAGTGACGCCAAACCATGCGAGTGCTGATAAGGAGAAATGGAAAAGAGGAATGAGACAGGTTGAGACACCATGCTGTTTTTTTTTTTTTTTTTAAGGGGACTGGGTTCATCAAGGATGACCTGCGGTGTCTTGGATGGTCCGGTCTGGATCCGAGATTCCTGTTAAGAGGCAGAGGAGAGGGGCCGTACGCACATCTGTGATGGGCTGCCAGACTCCAGCTGCACACTTATTTTTTTTTTAATCTCATGTACATTCATTTATACAAAATGGCCTTTATGCACCCTCATAGAAATACTAAGGGGAGGGATCTAGATCAACCCGATCTGAAACTTAAAAATTAGACCTCATCTACATTTTTCTGTGCCCACCCCATGCACTAGTTATGTGACAGACACATGTCTTCAATCATAATTTAAGTTGTTGGGCAGAGTTGTTTGACTGTTTTCACGTTTTGCAGTTGGATTGTGTTAAACTTTGGAAGTTCCACTTTGAAGAGAAAAAAAAACAACATCTAAGTGCAAGCCAATCCACCTGAAATGATGCTAAAGTAGTTTGGGCTGAAATTGTGTGCTTTTGAGCCTAATGACTGGTGACCCAGGACGAAGTGCGTGCGTGCCCTCGCCCCTGGACAAATCCTGCAGAAGGACAAAGGGTTGAGTTGAGGGGCCAGCGAGAGAGGCCCACTGGGTTGTCATACCTTGCAGTGTGTGGTACTGACAGGGATTCCGATATTGGAAGCCAACACGACTGTGAGTGCGGACGCCAGTTCAATAGTGAATCCACTGTGGAGGGGGGAGAGAGGAGGAGGAGCAAAGACACATTTTTTATTGAAAATGCCCGCAGCGTGTGGGGTTGAGGGCGGTGTTGAGGGGGGCTGCCGATGGCACCGTCTGACCACATTCCAAGCATGCACGCTGAACATGGTGAGTCGCGCAATTGCTATTTAAAATATGTTGAACACACACATTAAGAGAAAATGAGATTAGCTTACCACTTCCCTTCTCTGCGCACTATGAGCTCACATATGATTCATGCATTTCCACTATGTACTACGAGAAACATTAAAAAAAATAAATAAATAAAATAAAACAGCATTTTTGCAACAATCAGTCACATTTATAGTCAGTGGCTCTCAAGCCAAACAAATCCTTACCAAAGTCAGCTAGTAAAGACGCCAGTTCACCCAGCCTAAGAGGATAAGTGCTTCACAAAATGGATGGATGGAAAAAAGACGGTTTCATCACACAGAAATGAGGGACTTTCTAGACTGTCTTAATTTAGTTCCAGGGCAATTTATCAAGGTCGAAAGACGACTCTGCTTTGGTAATATTGCTTTTTTAGAGTGGCGTCTACAGCAGAGAAAATACTTTTTGATAAGAATGCTTGACTTCCGTGAACTACAAGACTGACAAACTGAGTTCCCGTAACTTTAGGTGAAAATGTTGCTTTTGTGGGCTATTCCAAAGAAAGCCTCAGTCGGAAAACACTTGTCTGCGTCGTATTCACACTTGCGTCGTATTCACACTTGGTCACCAAATAGACCATGACAAATCACATGACGCCTTCCTCAGTTATCTATCGTCTCACGTCTCCTTGAAACTCATGGACCCAAACACTAGCAGCTAATATTGAGTAGGATGAAGTTAGAGTTTCCCCAGATATTCCACCACTGCAAGGCATTGACACACTGACCTTCTGAACTGAAATACATGGCTTGCTGTCATAAAATAAATCAATTGAAGGCAGCATTTTTTTCTTTTTATGGCACAGCAACATTGTTTCATAATGAATACAATCTATCCAAGGCCTGTCGTTCAACTGTAGGAGTGCAAGTGCTGAGCATTTCTTCCTCCCAGTGGCTCGCTGGCAAAGCCATGTGGGAGCGGCAACAGTTGCTGACAATGAAGAAAATAAATGTTTCCGTCTATTAAACTCTTTATAAAGCTGCAATGTGCATCTCCAGTGTCCGCACAAACAAATGCGAAACCGCATAATAGAGGCACAACCAGTCAAGCACATTAACACACTGGCCTGCCCTGGCTCCCACACAGCGAGGCATGGAAACAGACACAGGAGGAAGGAGCTCCTTTAGAACACCCAACCAGAGCAAATTTGTCTTTGCGCGCTGGCAACAGGCTGTGACGCTGATGGAAGGGGGGAGATTAGGGAAGAAAAGGAAGGAAGGAAAGAAGTTGCCAAAAAAAGAGGAGATATGGAGAAAGAGGGGAAAACGATGAGACGGCGAGGCCGTGAGAATGACTGCGAGACGATGTGGGAAGCAACGAGATTTAGAGGTGAGGCACGAGGAAAACAAAACAAGACAAACCGATGAGGAGGGAAGAGGGAAGAGGGGAGAAGAAAGAACATTAAGCGCAGATTTAAGAGATTTAATGGTCGGGGCATGATGGAATGAAGAAAAGTGGGAAGCACAAAAGGACGAGTCGGGCTGGCGTCCCGCGTCTGGTACGTGGACTGAAGCCAGTGTTGCCACTGTGGTGACCCTGGCCTCCTTCACTTGTACACTTTATTTCACCCAGAAGGCCAAAGTACTTCCTGCAGCCCCTCGTGATGCTTCGACACACGCAAGCATGCACACGCCAAAAAAGAATCCTTGAACATTCATGACTAATGGGCTGGGCATTCAAAGAAATGTCCTTGATGGATGAAAGGGAAAATTGACTGACTTGGTGCAGAATTATACTGCAGGAAAGACATTTTCCACAGTAAAATCTCTAGTTCAGGAATAAATTAAGTACAGAAAAATATAAATCATTTAGATGCGTAAATCCAACTTTGTGATTATTGATGCGAAATGTGATCATGCCAGCATGTTCAAGCAACCTAATGATCGTTCATTAAAAACACCCAAGTGGATAGTAGCCCAAAACTGGCATGTTAATGCGCTAACTTCCCATGGCTGTGAAACCTCACCGCAATTATTTTCCATCACTCCATGTTGTAGTTTAAATTTTATAGTCACATTCAATTTTGGCAGCAACAAACCTTAGGCCTGAATTAGCTGCGTCCATTGTTGTTTCCTGCCAGGTAGTAAAATCTAACCACCCATCCATTTTCCGTAGGGTTTAATCCCCATCAGCGTCACGGGTGAGCTGGAGCCTTTTGCAGCTGACTTAGGCGCGAGTGGCAAGGTACACCCTGGACTGTTTGCCAGACAATCGTAGGACACATTGACAAATTATTCAAACTCACCAATTGAAAATTTAGAGTCGGCAATGCACGCTTTCAAGAACGCCCGAAAAACCCCACGTAAGCGTGAGCAGAGCATGCAAACTCCTAACGGGAAGGCCAAAGATGGGATGTGCAACCGCATACCGCACAAATGAGCAAACTACGAGGGAACAAGGCAACAACATGCTTAATAGAGAGTTAGCAACTGCGCCCAGAGCGGTCCATCAAATTACACTGCACATATTTCTCAAATTACAACAGTAAATAAATAATAGATATTAGTTTGTATAAATTATAAAGCCAGTTAAGGAAAGAATATGCTCCCACAAAAGCACATACACAAGAAGAATTGTCAACATTAAGAAACACATATTGCTTTTACCGCACATACAGGCTAAAAGATTCTGGACAAGAATGTTCTAGAGGCAGGCACACATAATTTAGACACCCAACAAATACGAACAAGGGCAAGGGTAAAAGGCAAAGCAGACATCGATCGAGAGCCTGCAGGCACACAGGGTCAAGGAGGTGTTTCAGTCTCAGTACAGAGTGAGCATCATGTGTTGCGGCCTTCCGATATATTTAAGAGTATTATAGAACAACATGAAGCATTTCGCTCCCGCTTCATTCTTGGTCTGAAGGCCAAACAAATGTTGCAGGTTTAAGCGTACATTCACAAACTAGTGCAGCTTCATTAGAAATGCACATCAATCATCCTATTTAAAAAATGGTTAAAGGTGACCTTTAATTGAAATCGTAACATTAAAACAGACTCATTTAGGTTCCAAGCACAACAGTGTATATTTATGTGATTTCTCATACTCAATTCAACTCAAGTCTTTCATTTTATAATGAAAATGTGAGTCATGGTTCTCTTTTAACAGAGTGACTATTGATTGATTATCTTGACGTGAGGATCTTAAAAGCCACTTTGGAATTGGTGATAATACCAGCCACAATTGAATACGTGGGTTCCTCTGTTTATGAGTTTCATTCCTGCGGCTCGAAAAGACCCCAAATCCAAGAACTGTCGTCTATCACTAATCTATCTTGTTATAATGACAAGAAATGTGCAAAACACCAAAAAGAAAAAGAAAAGCGAGTATGTACTCTCCCACTAACGTAAGCTAAAGTAAAGTCATATCTTGAGTAAATAATCTGTATGGAAAAAAAAAACCCTCCACGCCATATATATGACACAATCAAATTAAAAACAGTAAATATGGCCATCCGATGTCTTATAAATATACCCACACATGCTGGCCAAATACTCCTCCCAAACCCACCCCTGTGCATCCTCTCTCACCTTGACGGTGTGATGGGAGTCAGATCCTTCCCCATGGTTTGAATGACCCGGCGGCCCCACACCCACAGGCCAGCGCAGATGCCCACGCCGCCGTAAAACAGCAACCAGATGGGAGTGGCGGCGTCCTGCATCACACCGCCCTGATCGTAGATCATCCACAGCGCCACCAAAGGTCCGATGGCATTACTGCACAGGAGGGAGCTTCAGGTTAGTCACGCTGCTGTAATCACGAGTAACCACTGTGCTGCAGCATAGTTGTGTGCCAATAGACATCATCGTCAGCCTGGTGGTGTGTTGTGGAATGCCGAAGCTCCTGTTTAACCCTTCGATCAGCAATTTGGTGAATATTGCTCTCCTTTCCTGCCTGTGAGGGCACCACACTGAGTAAAAAACAATTGCTATAAACCAAAGATTTCCCCAACATAACAGCGGTTACTGTTAAAGTCAACCGGAGGCATTGCACAAAAATATTTCTTTTCGACTATGGACCTGCAACCTCACATGTGAACTACAATATAGCAGGGGGAACACGACACGTGCCTTGGCACAATAAAAGTTGGCAATACCACACTTGTGATTCATGCAATGGTCACTCGGAACGGTATATTTACATATTATTTATATAAATATACAATATTAGCACCTGACGTCGTTGCCTCCGTGGGCGAAGGAGCCGAAACAGGCTGTGAGAATCTGCAGGAAGTGGAAAAGCAGAAACACCTCCGACTTGTCCTTCTCCTCGTGATCCTCCTCAGCCAGGTCATCCAGAGGCACAGGTGCGGATCCCCCTTCTTCCCCTACCCCCTCAAGCTCCGTAGCCAGCTTCATCTCCACGCCGCCCTCCTCTGCTTCGATCTCCGCCTCGGCCACGGCGTTGCAGTACGACGAGTAGCTATCGTAGCGTATGCGCTTCTTGGAGTAGGACACGCTGTTGCTGCGGCCGCCGCCGCCCTCCCCGACCAGCTTCTCGCTGTCGTCGCGAGACTCCGTGCGCATGAGCGGCTGCACGGGCATCCCGCAGATGGCCGCTGTGTAGCAGGTGTAGCTGTTGTTGCGACGCAGCAGGCGGTAGTTATTATCGGGAGGGCCGGCGGTGGCGCCAGAACGGTCGTTGTCGTCCATGCGGCCCAGGTGGATTTTGTGCAGCAGGTCTTTATAAAGACCTGAGTCCTTGTGCACCGTGTGGTATACTTGGCCGTCACTGCGCATGTGACCGTCAAAGCTAAAGCTGCCGTTAGAGACGGGCGACTTGAGGCAGCCGTTGGTCATTGAGTGGGTGCGGCCTGCATGATAAAACAGGAAGTGGGCGACAAACGCCATTAGACACAATTAGAAGATACATTTTTAGTTCAGTCAGACTAAAACCACACTTTTTAGTGTCTGACAAGACTCTTATACGGATTTTTAAAAACCTGTATAAAACCCCTGGATTTCCCTTTTTTAAATCCGAAGCCGTCTCATGTTGACGCTCGCTAAGCAAGCCCAACCTGAAAACATTGATTTCTCAGTTGCGTTTTCACTATATTTTTTTGTCTCTATGGAAAAATGACATGTGCATATACACTCATATTGGTGTGTACAAGTCCGTCCATCTGACATGTAACTTGCCAAGGCAAACATTCATGGCAAAACTCAAGAGACTCAGCACACTTTTGGAGCGAGGAGGAACCTGACTGCTTTATTCCTGTCGAAATGTTATCATCTATTTTCGTCACCACATTGTCAAGTGTCTCTGTTTACATGGGGATATTCAAAATGGGAGTCAGTCAAGTGGCTTTTGCAAGTTTTGCACTGAATGGTTTGTACCGTAAACTCGGCCGTTTGGCATGACGCTGCCTCCGTTGGTCAGATTGGTGAGTTCGCTGTTGGAGGTGCGCGCGTTCCTCTCGCTGCTGCCCCCAGTGAGCGGCAGCACAGCCTCATCTGTGCCCTTGGCCCCGGGTAGCTCCTTAAAGACGGGGCTCTCCTCCTCCTCCTCAGGGATCTTGTCCAAGCTCTCGTCGGAGATCCTGGACAAAGCCTGCTCCTTCTTTAGACGACCTGCACAAAGAGAAAAAAAGATGAACGCCCTGAACAGAATTTCAGTTCAACTATGGAGTGCTTCCCTGCTGAAAATAAAAACAGTACAGTACACAAATTCAGCCTTCAGATGGCTCAAAGCCAACTAATTCCAATGCAATACTCCCCCAACAACCTTGTCAAGTTCACAAACAACATCCAAACCAAACACAACCTCCTGCCATTCACTCATTCATTTTAGGCGGATGTAGTAATGACCTGATTAACGTCACCTATAATCCTCACTGGCATCCAGGTCACAATGTGTGTTTGGATACTTGGCCTCGTGTGCAGGGTTAAAGGCAAGTCATGAATTCTGATCAGGGAGAAATATTCACTTGACGTGCAAGTTCTGTACATCTCCGTAAATCGGAATATTGTAGAAATGTTTATTTCAGTAGTACAATGACCAAAGGTAATACATGTATACACATTCATTGAACAAATTTCTGTTAAAAACATTGTGATTTGGTTGTGAAATCTTAAATCAAATGTATCTAAAATAATTCAGTTTTACTTTTTGAATTGAACCACAGATATGAATTTACTTTCACAAAGTATTCCAATTTACTGAGGGACACTAACCGTGATGTGAGAGCACTGCATTAAAAACTCCAAAATAAACTGCTTTGGCAAGAAGCTGACGAATCGACAGCGGACTCTGTACACCTACTTGCTATTTTCCTCTTCATCCAGGGACAGACGAATATCCAGACTAGGGCTGCGCACACCAGCGATCCTGCCAAGGTGATGAGAAAGATGGCCCACACTGGCAGCATCTCTATCCCCAGCACTGCAACCGGTGAGCGCATGCCACAGTCAGGAGGAAAGAACATGGCGCCAACATACCATTATCTTACTCCAGCAATATTTTTGTCACACCCGCAGCAGGAATTTTGAGCGAGCGGATTACAGCGGCGGCATGGCCTCTTATGCCTGACGTGATAATTTGATCGTACGTTGGTGTCAGACTACATGCACATCTTACATGGAGCTCCAGTGTACATGATGGAGAAGGTGTTGATCCCAATGGTGGTGGCGTAAAAGAGGGGCAGCGCTCGCAGGCCATTGGGGACGGAATCTTCCTAAAGAGGAAAAGACAGGCACATTTTCTTGATCAGAAGATATGATTTGTGTCATGTGGTCGTCTTGATTTATCATTATAGGATTTAGACAATGAGCAAGGAATTTGAGGAAACACAGCACAGCACAGCAGCGGCTTGACACGTATGGCGCATTTTCTACATCAACATAGTACCGTGGGAAACTGCTAACAAGCAACAAGCGAGGAGAATGAGGGTCTCTTGTATACAGTACACTTTACTGCTCAGCATGTGCCTGTTGGCAAACATACGGAAACAAGAAGAAGGGCAGCTGCTGTAAGAAATTATTGTGGAGTCTAAGACTGCAGTGTTAGGAATTAAAGCACAGGAAAAAGGCTTAGCTAACTTTAGCATGTGGGTTTATTGTTGTCATCCGCAGAATTTTATCGTCAAACTGTGTAAAACACACCTATTTCTTGTTTTGTTTTTTTTTGGTGATCAGGCCAAAGCAATAAATATTACGTTGTGGCACTCTTGTGCACTTTGGGGCCAAAGAACTACAATGGTACTTTGACTACCAAGTGGCCCGACTTCAAGGTTTTTCAGGATACAAGCCGTCACTTGGACAATTATTTGCTTTGACTTGCTGCAAATTCCACTCAACTTACTGCACAACAACAAGCAGCAGTAATAATAATAAAAAAATACAGAAAAAAAACGTTTGAAGTTTACTGTCAAACTAAATCTGAAACAAATACAATTACACATTGTCCACTGCACAACTCTGCCTTAGAAAAGTCCGTTAGCTTACAGCTAATGCAAAATGCCATAAATGGGCAGATAGCATCAATGTTGCCGTTTTATAACCCTTCAAGGAAGAGATATTTAAAAAAAGAAATCAACAGAAAATTGGCATGCCCTTTAGGTTCAATGACAGAAGTTGATATGAGATGATCATGGAACCAATCATATTGAAGTCAAACATTTAGATTGACATCTTTGCTGACATCTTGTGGCATCTATAGCCTGTTACAAATCTTTGTATGGGGTTCACTGATTTTTGCTGTTTGTGGCAAGGCTCGATCCCTTTCCCCCGCGAGTAGTTGGGTCCATGTGTTGTTGAATGTCATTATGACAATGGCAACAAAAAAAAAATCCATGCCCATTGTAGTCCATGTAAAACGGCTATTGCCAAATCAATTATATCATTGGGATTCAGACCTCCCACCATTCATGATATCAAAACAACCAGACTGATGAGCCCAACAATCCCTGTCACCTAAGCCGTCGGCGTCGCCATGGCGACCCCAGCGGAATCCCCCACCATCCCGCCTCTGCTGACTCAGATCAGCTGATGAGAAGCTTCTCCGATGTCAGAGTTGTTTAGCAAATAGTTGTCTGATATCGCTGCCAGTTGGACTCTTTTAGCCACCTGCTATTGTTGAAACACAGAGCCGCTGTTCTGCCTCCAGCCTGCGTGTCACACCACGTGAGAGTCGGTCGTCGCATGTACATTCAATTTCTGACTTCTAATTCAATAACTATAGGAAATACGAAGGTCAGTATATCGTGAAATGCAACACTACATTAACAGCATACCAAATGGTAAAACTCCAACCAGATCGCCACGGTTAAGTTAGGAATGTGATTACATCATACTCGTACGACATCATACAAATGTTATGAAAGAGAAAGTTTGGCACCCTTCGCAATAACTAAAGGAGTTGTGAAATTGTGATGACAGGGCATGACTGACGTCAAGCAACCGCTGACAACTTATGCAAAACGTGCTTGCTTTTATAATAAGCCTTAAAAAGAAAACAACTCTCAACAAGTCAAATATTAGAATTAAATATTAAAACTCAAATCTTCCCCTTCTATCATGCGCACAGTTGGCCAAAACACAGACAAGCTCATCCTGAGTTTGACCCGCCGATGCAGTCAGTCTGATTGAACCAATCGTCCTATGAGTCATTTATCCTGCGATCACGCCGTCGTGACCTTACAGTGAGCCGCCACACGTTTTCCTTCCTCGCCTGCCAGAGATTGCCTGTTATATAATGCGAGATGCGCTGGTGTTGCCAAAGCAAATTGATTTTTATCGGTGCTGAAGCAAGTTTGTGTGTGTGCAGCAGTGCACGTGCGTGCCTGTGTGTACACTTTTTTTTATTCAGACACTAAGTCAGGGTGACAGTTTAAAAAAAGAAAAGATCTTAAAATGACACACATTCGGATTTGATTGACCACACTTTTATAGAAATAATAGCTTCTCACCAGAGGCGAGCTCATGTAACTGTTAAAACCAATTTCTCAAATTGTGGTGACGGACCCATTTTAAAAGTTAATATGTTCAAAGTGCGTTTGTTAAAAGACAATTGTCATTTTTAGCGTGTTTGGGGCATATGAGTTAAGCAGCAAAATCCACATGCTTTTAGCCATCTCGGGGGGCGGCCATTTTAACACTTCTGTCGATTGAATATGACATCACACTTGTTCAGGATTCAGCTAACGACAAATCCTGGCTCACCTGTTTTCTGAAGCCGAGCCATGATTGGTCGTTATCCTAGCCCTGAGAAACTGTGTACTAATACCAACAACCCACCTTGTTGAGAATGGTATTCCTAATAAGAAGGAAGAGGACTCCAGACATGAGTCCAGACAGCAAGGGCGAGATGAACCACGACGACACTGCACACAAAGAAAAGTGGTCAGAATAGCAACACACACCCAAAGGTACCAATTGAAACATGTTTTTTGTGTCACATCGACTTGTACTCGTCTTTCTATTCAGCCCATTTGAACTCAACTCAACTCCCCCCCACGCCTCTGAAAAGAGCAGTGCTTCCCAACGACTATGTATACCTCCCCTTTGCGCTAAACCACATCTAGCAACTCACTTGGCTGATTGTCAATGGAAGAAAAAAACTTTGGAGAGTTTCACAACATCTAATCTAACACTTTTGAGAGGATTTATATTACCAATCTTCACCAACTGCATCCACTGGACGCCCTTGGTGCCGATGGCGACCATGGAGAATCCGATAGTAGCGCCCACAATACAGTGGGTTCCGGAAATGGGCAGTTTGAGGAAGGAGGCGATGAGCTGCCATACTGCCGAGCCTGTAAAAAAGACACAGACGTTAATGGATGGAAGTAAAGTATAAAAGAAAACCACGTGGGTAGATGTGTGCTATTACCTATATGCTTATTAAAACCGGTGTGAGTTTTAGTTTTGAGGTGATCAGTTTGGGTGTGGCGCTGATCATTAGAAAAGTACATTTTTCAACAAGTTGTTCTACTTTGCCTTTTTCCTGATCGGCACTACAAAAGTGTTTTATTAAAGGGGAAGTCAACCATCAAAAAATATTTGCAATAAAATGTTCTAGGCAACTTCACTACTCTAAACATGGTATTCTGATGAATATTGTGTTTGTGGAATCTGAGTTAAGCAGCAAAATCCATCAGCTTTTAGCTATCTCAGGGGGCGGCCATTTTGTCACCTTCTGTCGTTTTGAAATGACATCACAGTTGCTCAGGGCAAAAATGTCAGTAAAATCAACAATCACGGGTCACATGTTTTCTGAAGCTGAGCCATGATCGATCATTCGCTTAGCCCTGCGCAACTGTGATGTCATTTTCAGACGACAGAAGCGACAAAATGGCTGCCCTTGAGATGGCTAAAAACGGTTGGATTTTACTGCTTAACTCATATTCCACAAAAGCAATAATAATCAGAATGCCATGTTTCGACTAGTGGGGCATATTCTTGCTAAGAAAATATTAGGGTTCATTTATTGAATAAAAAAATAAACGGTAAACGTTTGACCTATATTGCATACAGTTTATCCACAGCGCAATAGGGACATTTCATCAAAACGGAACATTATTATCTTTTCTATTAGATTGGTTGAGAATTGCCGCACGCCAACAGAAATGAAAACCTCGACAACCCAGCAAGCAAATTGAGTCTTTGGCCACATCAGGGTATTAAAGTAATTCACGGTTAAATAGTTGCAGCCTTAGATCTGAGGTAACTTACCGATCATGGCGCTGACCTCGCCCGCCATTAGCACAGGCACCGTGTCATTGTACAAGTTGACATCGATGATGCCTTTGCGGATGGTCTCGCCCACTTTGGCCCCGAGCAGCATGGATCCCAGCGTTTCAAAAATAGAGGCGAGGATGCAGGCCTGCTTCAGCGTGACCACACCAGAACCCACGGCCGTGCCAAATGAGTTGGCCACGTCGTTGGCGCCCACCGAAAAGGCCAAAATGAAGGCGATGATGAAGCCAAAAATTACCATCCACAAATACGAATCCAGATCCATTTTGAGTTGCTTTCACCCGCACACTAGAAGAGAATGAAATTCTTAAAAACTTTTTTCTTCGTCCCCTGGTCGGAAAGAGCGGGAGGGGTGGAGCGCAGCTGTTAACTAAGCTTTTGGAGTTGAGTCCAAAGATTGGAGACTAGTGATGGTGGGTGCAGAGAGCATTCCATAGTTTAATGTGAGACAGCCTGTCCGCACGTTCCCTCACCTGCAAGAGAGGAGAGAAAACCATGACTTGTTTGGAACAGCCTCAGACCGGTTGTGTCAACAACCCCTTTTTTGATTTAACCAAAAAAAGCTGAAAGGAATCGAGCAGAAGTGTACATTTTAAATTAATCAGTGATGATGCAATGACACATATCCGTCTTAACGTGACCACTGTAGCTCAGAATTGCGATAGATGATCCGTAAAAATGTTCTGGAACCACACCTTGGCACGGATAACGGTGCCAACAACTCTGAGAGATGTCCAGACGGCTCCAACATTATTACAGAACACTTAAACACCGCAGATCAATGTTTCTCATCCTTTATTGAGCCATAATAAATATCAAATGATGATGACCTTGTCTCAATTTACTCACAAATTGACTGACTCAGTGTGAAATCAGCACCTGTTTAGTTCAAAACAAGCTGATCTACTGGCAAGAAGCCATGACGTATTCCTGTATGAATCAGAGGTCCGCAACCCTAAAAAATACCCTATTTTGAAAAGTGACAGGCTTCTCTATGATGGATTCTTGAATCCTGGTGCAACGGATCATCTTTGACCCATGGTCCATATGATCAAGCACCATAGTTTGGGCCGAGCACGATCAGCGGAATGGCTGGTGAAAATAAAATTGTGCGCAATCACATTAAGGCAACATGATGAATCCGCAATTACTATAATAGCAGCAGAAGAAGTTGAAACCCCACATGGATCAAGGAAGATGCAAACATAATCAACGAACACGCCGCCTCCGCAATGGCGAACTACAAAATACAGCTTAACAAATAATACATTGAGTCATTTTAGCCAATGAAATAACCTTAGTAAACTTTTACTTTGAAGTTGTCCCTCGTGATGGCATAGCGGCTATCTGGACTTCCGTTTTCGACCTTTTGGCTTGCTTAATTGCAATTTTAATTGACATCACATAGTTGCCACCAACACTAACGCAACGCCATCCTGAAATCATATTCAGTCGCTAATATATGACGCGAGCAAAGCACTAGTTAACTACGCCGTTATTGTATTACACGACACAAGTCTGATGGCTACTATTGGCTAGCAACTAGCTGTTAGCATTAGCAACAAGTACCAACTACCACCCGCTCCTCCAACACCGGTTACCGGTCCGCAAAAGTTCTGGAAAAAAGTTTGGGGACCACTGGTATGAATGACAACACTCGCCACAGGTTATTTGTACCTTCTGCCATCTAGTGCGTCAGTATTTATTTGTTCTGTCTGTCACTATACATCAGAAGGCTAGAAAAAATTATGTACACTATTTGTAGGAAACAATAGTTCAAGACAATTCTTTAAAATGGGATAATTGCCCACTACGCTCCACATGAATGTGCTGCAGCGCATGGGTTGAGAATGTGACCTAAAGACAGTGTTAGAGGTCAACATTTTCTTAATCGGAGGGCAATTATTTCTTTGCTACTGCATTAGCGTAGGTATGCCGCCCATTGATTGAATAAGAGACTCCGGTTCCTTTTACAGATGTTTATTCTTCAACATCGTAGGTCAGTGATAAACTTGCGTACAAATACAAGTGGACACGGTAGGAATGTAACTCCTTCAAAAAAAACAAGCACCCTCTGTAGTGTACACCATTTTGCTTGACCAATCCATTTTACACAGCGACATTTGAAATGAGCCATTCATCAGCTCATCAATTACAGCGTCCATCCCAAATCAGCATGATCATGACGGAGATCCTGACAATGATTCTGGTGCGGATGTAAAATTAGAAGCATGAACATAATGCACCACTGCCTTCTATGGTTGTGTCATTTGTTCACAGGGAGCATTCCATGTAAACAAGTCGATTAGCTCAGCATGAGCTGTGCTCAACGCGAGTGGGGGGGCAAGCAGTTACCTTCTTCCTCACAGGAGAGCTCCATCTGGAAATACTGAGGTCACTCACTATTCTTTATCCCCCATTGGAGCGCTGCACACGCACCATAAAAGCTTAAGTGGCTTTGATTGGGTCCGGGTGAAACCACATTGGATCAGTATGTGCCATCTTGACAGATGCACAGGGCTATTTAATTCTTTAGTTAACGTCAAATCTAAAGCATTTAATTGCCCCTAGTGCGCCGAGGGTTGTATAAAGGATACTCAGGGTTTGCTGTCAAATGTCGAAAAAGGCTGTAAATTGAACTGACAAAAAATAACTGCCTTAACATTTCCCACCGGAAGGGATTATCAAAAAGGATCTGAGCTCTAAGATGCTGTATATGGCAATCTTGTCCGCCAAGGTGATTGCCTCTCAACCATTTCAGGTTAATAATTTACAATCAGGTAATACAGCTCCCTTGACAAGGTTACAACACTTCCTGCTAAAATATTGTGAAAGACGGAATGCTGTCGCTCCCACCGGGCAAGGAAATGGCAGACTTATCCAACATTGCTATCTTTATTGGATCGTGCCGATCTGTGCTTGCAGACTACACCTGGCCGCTCGGAAATCATTGCTTTTTGCGTGTCTGGCCTCCCTGTGCCCAAAACTCCCGGGGCACGTTTCTTTGCATCAATCCATTTGACTGTCTTTCATGCTGGCAGCTGTCCTGCAGGCTCCAGCTACACTCTGCAGCTTATCATCGCAACTACATTTGTGGTCATGTGATACAGACACTGTGAGTCGAATGAAAATTGCATTAGGGTGGTGAGACGGCCTCTGCGGTCCATGTGATTGCTTTTAGGGAATTGTAGCGTTTACGCCACATTGATGGAACGCTGGGCGGCATGGTGGCCGACTGGTTAGCACATCCGCCTCGCTGTTCAGGGGTGAAAGGTTCAATTCCAGCTCAGGCCTTCCTGTGAGGAGTTTGCATGTTCACCCCGTGGCTGCGTGTGTTTTCTCCGAGTGCTTCGGTTTCCTCCCACGTTCCAAAGATGTGCATGATGGGTAGGTCTGATCGTGAGCGCATGTGGTTGTTTGTCTTGGTGTGCTCTGCGATTGGATAGCAAACAGTTCAGGGTGTACCCTGCCTACTGCCTGTAGACAGCTGGGATAGGCGACCCTCGTGAGGAGATAATTGATGGATTGATGATGGAGGTCTTGATCAGGCTTTGTGACAGTTTTGAAGACCAGCAATAGAAAGCTGTCAAACATCAAATATTTGGGCACAAATAAAGTTAGTTCGGATAGTGGCCCTCCAGGACCACAATTTGACACCCCACACGTCAAAGCATACCTTTTGGAATGTCACCCCAATAATTCAACCCTGTTTTTATCGGATCGGAACATATTTTCTCATATGCGTTTGTGAGATTTTGGGAGAGTTTGCCTCAGCTGACTTTGTAAACCTATGTTGAACTTTTTCCTAGAAGTGTGTTTGGCACAATACTGAAATTTCATGTTGAAGATCCATCCATCCATCCCTCCATTATCTGAGCCACTTCTCCTCTCGAGGGTCGTGGGTGTGCTGGAGCCTATCCCGCTATCTTAGGGTAGTAGGCGGGGCACACCCTGAACGGGTTGCCAGCCAATTGCAGGGCACACAAAGACAAACAACCGTTCACGCTCACAAACACACCGAGGGGCAATTTAGAGTGTTCAATCAACCTGCCATGCATGTTTTTGGAATGTGGGAGGAAACCGGAGCACCCGGAAAAAACCCACGCAGGTACGAGGAGAACATGCAAACTCCATACAGGAAGGCCAGAGCCAAAATCGAACCTTGCATCGTAGTACTGTGAGGCCATCGTGCTAACCAGTCGTCCAAAGTGCCGCCGCGTTTAAAATCATTTTTATTATTTTTACTGTATAATATTCAAATTTCTTGATCTGAATTTGGTGTTTAAGTAGCTTTAAATGGAAATAAACCAAATGATATTTGAAAAAAGGGAAAAAATATTTCACTCTGTTTTGAATCAAAGTACTGAAATAAATGAAGCTCAAGAAACTCAAATTTATTGCGCTGCACCTGCTGTGTAACCTGCATAATATTCTAAGAAACCTCAACAAACTCAAGGTGAAGTTGCGTAACAACTTGATGAGTCACTGGAAACTCATGACTGTTAGAAAACAATTTATTAAAAAAAAAAAGAAGATAAATACAAACTTATGCAACCAGCAAGAAGGTCATTCTTTTATAGAGTGAGGGGGAAGCTTATAGATATTCTACTCATAAAAAGCTTGTGAAATATCAGCAGCCTTAACGAAATAACAGAAATAGGCAATCAGAGTCACCAGCATGGAAAATTATGGCTTAAGAAATGTCATGTAGCAGTTCAGCTGGCACAGAAAAATCACTAATGAAGCAACTTTTTCAGGTAATTTATGATAATATGAACTCTCTGGCAAAAACATAAGCCACATATTTACACTAGAGATGGTACTTAAACACCTCCGTATGATACAATACAGATGGATGAACAGCCCCGCACACTCCAACCACATTAAGAAATCTCTCATTAAATGTATACCTTTCCAACCGTGTCTATCCAACAACGAACATCGTTTTGCGCACAACCACTGTCCGAGGTGCTGATGCTGACAATAATCGTGTTGACACAATGCAAACTTTCCGAGTTAGGTGCGGCAGCTGTTCAAAAATGCACAGTTGATTATTGTGCAGTCATTGACATTACCTGGTGTCACCATGCATATTTGTCATGTGTTGAGTTATAGTCAGTTGCTAAAAATCGACTTCTGAGACAATGTTTGCACATCGCATGTCATAATAATAATAATAATGCCTTTATTAGTCCCACAATGGGGAAATTCGAGATTCAAACCCAGGCCTCCTGGGGAGACTGGGTCCTGAACGCGGCGCCTTAGACCACTCGGCCATCCTGGCAGCCACGAGATTCGAACCCAGGCCTCCTGGGGAGACTGGGTCCGGAACGCGGCGCCTTAGACCACTCGGCCATCCTGGCAGCCAAAGCTGTTTCCGCCCGGTTTCGAACCGGGGACCTTTCGCGTGTGAGGCGAACGTGATAACCACTACACTACGGAAACTGATGAGGGAGTGGTGCAATTTGTTCATGAGTCATCCAGTTCTAAAAACCTGAATTAAAAAAAAAAAACACTTGAAAGTGACAACAAGCCCTATTTTTAGCAAAGACAATTTCTTCCTAGAGGTCAAAGCAGACACAGAAACATAAATACACCTGTCAGAACATGATGTGAGCTTGCTGTTCATCCACGTTATACAGAAGCAGTGATGGGAAAAGGCTCAAAGTTTGGAAAAAATAAGTGGAAACTGTTTCATCACTGCTGACAGCTTGGTCGGGAGCTAAAACATTGCTGATTGTTCCCGCCACTGTCCAACACGATTCCAAAAAGGCTCAAAACTATTTTATCATAATTTGTACAATGCGTGCAAGCCTTACGGAAAATAATGTCCCGAAGCCCAGACTAGCATGTTAAGCTACAACGTCAGCCTCTGGAAGCGTGCGCCGCGCCAACAATGCGATCCCTCCTCTCACTGTTTGCAGCACAATGCTCATTAATCTGCCTGAGATGCCACTGCAGCACCGCCACTACAGCTGGCGCAAAACACCGTGTCACGAGCTCGGACCCGCATTGACACGCGGCGGCAAAGTCCAGCACGGCCCCGCCTCTCCTCGCTCCACTGTGACCGGACGCTGAAAGGACCAGAAGCGGAAGTCGCACGGAGCCGACGTGCCGTTGTGATACGCCTGACGGCCAAGGACATTGCAACAGATGGCTAACTGACTTACGGAAGGGATGTGGTGAAAAGAGAGAGAGCAATCGTGAAAGTCAATTCCACTCACCTTCAAGTGTACCCACATCTGTGAGAAAGCGCCACGGGTGAATACCGCAGCGTTTGGGGGGAAAGAGGTTCAGGTGGTGGTGAGACGACAAAACCCAAAAGGAGGCTGTGTGTGTGACTGACAGGAAAGGAGATGGGGGGAGAGAGCGGCTGATGACAGGAGGAGTGAAGGAAGGCAGGATAGGACGGGCGAGACAGTGTGAGACTTCAGCAGGTTGTGGCGTTGTTGCAGGAGAGGCCAAGTAACAGAGAGGAAAAGAGAGGGAGAGGGAGAGAGCGAGAGAGAAAATCAAAACCGAGGCGAGTCTAGACAGCCTTTCCAAAGGATAATCTCCACGTTGAGAACACACGCCGGCCAATGAGTGGCTGTCGGTGTGCAGAGAGGCTGGACGTGAGAGGAGGAGGCAGCCAATGAGGACGGAGTAGTGTAAACATGTCAGGTGATTGTCTGCGTGGATGGCGAGAAGCGAAGCGCTTGCTGGATCAAGGACATTGAAAGCCGCAACTTTTCATTCTAAAAATAAAAGGTGGATCACTATGAGGATAGCAACATTGTAGATATGGCAATTGTCGATTTGATTGCGCGGAGCTCGAAGGCGTGGGGATAAAACTGAAAGCAGCAGTGCAACTGCAACCAGCAGATACACTGTTCATTCAGCAAGTTTCCATCCAGAAAAAGGGAAACGTCCGCTACGGGAGGTTGCGCTTCAGCCGCGCAGCATCAATGAGTCTGGGTAGCATTAGTCTGCTCAGTGAAACGCTAAAATGGAAACAGGAGCTCAGAACATTCAGAGAGAGAGATTTTCCTATTACTTAATGCAGGGGTAGGGAACTCGGGTTTCCAGAGAGCCATATCATCTTGAAAAACAGCATAGTAGGGCTGAAACGATTATTGGATAAATCGAATAATTTGATTACCAAAAAGCTCTACCTCGAAACTTTACGGACTAACTGCAGACTCACACACCTCTTTGTGTAAAAATAAGTCTCAAATGGAACAACAACAAACGCAAATGCACGGGTATTTTTATGTACTTTTACAAGCAGCTTCAACACCACAACAAGGGGAACAAAAACATCGCTTGAATATGGTCACTACGGAAATTTGCAGACAGCAGAGAACAAATCTCAAGTGCATTCATGATCCAAGCAACATAAAATCATTATATTAAGTGTTTTGAAGATGCATGAAAATACATGTGAATAAGTCACCATAACGCAACCGAAACAATTAACATCTTGACCTGCATCAAGAGTCCGTCATAGACGGATGGAACAGAGAGAATCTGTTCATCTAAAATATTTTTCAGCCTCAGATGCAAAATAAACCAGAAGTGCTGTATGTACGTTTTTTATTCTTTCATCTACACGGCCCGGTCCAAAGTGGTGTAATACAGGCACAACTAACATCCAGACGCTGACCTGCTAACAGTTAGCCAGTTGACAGCTAACTAGAGCTCACAAGCGTCAACTCGATACCTCATTCGATGACTCCCACGGCACTCACCAGGCCAGACCACATCGTTTAAAGCCACACACACACTTATAGCCACATATATTATCGTGTGTAATGTGAGGATAGCGACGCTAATAGACACACCTCACATCCACATCTAACGATGGTAAATATATTTGCATCCAATTAATTTGATCACGAATTTGGACAATCTGAGGACTATTCAATTGTAAAAATATTCATTGGCTGCAGCCCTACTATTTACAATTTTTACTGAAATTCTGACAACAAGCATTCTTAAAACATCAGCTCCCTCGGAGAAGGTGATGATGCTGATGCTGGCGACTTGTCTTGGTTACACAGCCTCATTGCACACGAGCACACACCAACTCCGCCACAATTGTTCAATTCAATCACACACTGGCCTCTATGTCGCTCCGTTTTGTCGACCCGGCAGGGTCTGAGTCACAGCGGGGTCGTCATTCTCCAGACAAAAAGCAGAGTCCGGTTGGCTAATGCTTAACAATAATGTGAGAAGAACACTTCACTGCCTCTGCGAGAACCTGACAAGATTAACTAACCAGTCAGAGGTGTTTTTCCCCCCTTCCAGACCACAACATTTTACAATTAATGACAGATATAAATCCATCTCATCAAATGATTTCCGCCTCACTGATCCTTTCCCAACTTCCAAACGGCGCCCCAATTCATCCTTAAAAATCAAACCCAAATGTCACTTACATACATGACTGAAGCAAAGGTATTTGCATGAGGTCCAGTCTCCCTTGGCGCCTCTCAGCCGTCGAAACGCACATTGATTTGTACAGCGTGTCTAAGAGTTGTGAGCCGGTGCTCCCGTGGTTCCTCTCCCTCTCTGTGCCCCAACTGGCCCTGCCTGCTCGAAAGCCTTTCTGCGTCAGCTGCACCTGCTGACTCTGACTCTGTGCTCCCCAGCGGCGGGGGGGCGCTGTTGCCTGCGAGCCAAGTGCACGCACGCACACGCAGACGCACGCAAAATTCTGTGCAGTGTTATGATCAGTCAGACTCCATGTGCAGGAGGAGGAGGGGTGGTGGTGGCTTTCTTGGGCCGGGTGTGTGGGGGGGGGGGGTGTTCAAGAATGACAACAACAGCATGCATGACTGCAATGAGAATGTCTGTTTCAACACCACCTCCAAAGCCTCCATACACACACACACACACACACACACCGACACACACATGCAAGCTGCCTCTCACTTAGTCTCACCACAGCCACTTGACTTTGCCCAAACATTTTGTTGACAACTCCTGCTTTTTGTACGTATGGCAGTGCAAGAAAGGACATTTGCTGCCTGGACGAGTATTAACATAAACGCAACCGAACACGGGGTTGTAAGTGACCTTATGAAAGTTTCACCTAGAGACAACGTTATCAAAACTATATACAGTATGCATTCAAACAGACCTGCAAAAAAATAAAAAGCATACCTTACACTGTTGTATATGTGGCACATGAATGAGATTTTGGCGAGTAATGCGACTCTGAAGTATACTGTAGCACTGCAGTAAATGTACAAGTTGATGGGAAGGCAGTTACGCAATCACTGTTTTGACTGTTCCATACTCAGACACGCCCACACTGAACATCTTGTGCGCCAGGATGGATGGAAATGAGCTTTAAACTCCAAGAACACCTTTGTCAGGTAAACAAAGCAACCACAGAGTACAGAAACAACATGGTTGCAGCGGTCTCACAGTCACCATTATTGGCCATTATCATCCTTAATATTTTGTTTCATTTACAAGCTGCTTGGCATCTGGAGGTGAATTGCTCGAGAGTGCTTAGTCCTATCAAGTCCATTAAGGAACACGTGAGAATGCCATTGTTTGGGGACAGAAATCATGATCTTAGACAACGCAAATTCGAGATTGTCAAAGCTGCGTTTTTTTTTTTTGTTTGTTTTGTTTTTTTAAAGGGCTTTTGTGCACCACACTGGCGAAGCAGGTCACACTAACCAGCGGCGTACTGATTTAAAAAAAAAAATAAATAAATAAATAAAAAGACATTTCAAAGTGATTTTAATGTGGCCATATGAAGTGTCACGCTCCAAACAATGGACCAGTGCCGGCAGCCTTAGCAACAAACAAGGACGCCAACCTTGTTACAACAGCAAACAATCAACTTGGCTCCAACACGCTGAGTAAGTTATGTTAAAATAGTGTTTTAAGGTCAGCTCTCTTTGGTTTCAGTCGCCTGTTCCGAAATGGCAAAGTGGCTTCTCACTTTCGACTGTTTCAAGTAACACCGCTGTCCCGTCACTGCGTGTGTGGGGGTGTGTGTGCGTGTGTTTGTTTGTTTGTCTGAAAGCGAGTTTCAAAGAGCATTCAAAACAAGGTACAGTGTAACCTCTCATTATGGGCCGATGTGCCGTTCAATGTTTTGGATTTAGAATCAACATTTTCCGAACGGACATAAAGGGGAACAAAATAAAGAGGAAAATTTGTGGTTCAAATGGTTGCCCTCATAAAACTTTTATTTACTGACACGCACTGTTTGAATACAAATGAAACATTTTTAGCTGTTGTACATGTATAATAAGGATAAGTAGGGCTTGGTATCAATTCAGATTTCCAAACTCGATTTGATTTGATACAGATTTGATATAGATTTTCGATTCACGTTGATTGATTTTCGATTCAGTAAAGGATTTCATGCAGCACCAATTTTACAAACAGTAAAAGTAAAAAACGTGGCGTAAAGTTTTTTGGAACCGAGGTCACTCAAAATATGCCAAGGTCTTGTGACATTTGCTTGCGACATATGTGAAGGCCATGCAAGATGTTTAGCTCAAACTTGAATTTGAGCAGCTTTGGAGATGTAGTTTTCTTGAATATTTAGTTCAATTTTGGATCTGAATTGTGAAACCGGTGCAGCTTATGGCTTAGTTTCACTGTCACTTGTCAGCACACACACACACATTCATGAAAACACAGTTCCGCAGTTTCTTATCCTCTAAAAACAAAGCCGGCTAACATCCGATATTGACGTACAGTACAGGCCCCGTTCTTTTCCCACGACAACTGGCACACATCATACCTACCAATAATTCTGGCTTCTAAAAAAGGTGGGTGTCCAGTTTTGATCTTGTTCTCTCTCCTGCTTCCATGTCCCTGCATGCCGGCGTCATCTTACCCTGCAAACTCTTTTCTGCTTTCCTCGCCTCTGTCGCCACAGACCAGTAACATTTCTCTTCCAAGAATCAGCAGCGGTACCAACTGGAAAGCTTCACGCCTTCACCCCCCGATCCTCCTTGCTACCCCCTCATGAGTTGGTTTTGTTTGCAACAGAGAAATGTTAATCTGGCTCTGGCCTCACAAGTACAGTGGAGCCAGGAAGTTCAACATACCAACGTGGTTGTCCAGAGGCGAGACTGGTAATCTAGCAGTGGTGGGCGGTCAAGGCCTTGAAGGCCTCATCTGCTGGCTGAACGTAACCAAAAATCATGATCATGATCATGAGATATAGATATAGATATATATATATATATACATATATATATATTGTGTTGTATTTTAAGGTGAGTTTTTATACAATCAGAGTTCAGCTAGCTTGTGTTGCTAGGCAGATTTCATAGTACAAATGTGTGTGCGTCTGTGCAGTGTGATTGAGCGGGCTCTTAGAGCTGATAGACAGTTGCGATAGCCAATCAGATCACGAGTTAGAGACAGTAAGGCCTTCTCGCAGGCCTCTCATTGAAGGTGCGAACGTGCCCAGAGATTCGTTAATCACTTGTGAAAGGGGAGTGCTATGCGGAATCAACAAATCCACACTAGATACTCTGAGACCGTAAGAAAATCTAAAATATAATTCTTGATTAATTAACCCACAATGGCGGAAGGCGGGAAAACCCTGGATTTGATTGCAGATATACTTGCAAGGCCTTTTTCAACACGGACCTTTCAGGAGAAGCAAGCTCTCGTTAGCCGAGGTCGTCCAACACTCAGTCGTGCGTAAATGTGTGTTTGTATATTATTTCTCCAGGTGCCTTGTCACAAATGATGTTGCGAGGGATACGTATTCAAGTCGTACTAAGTAGAACTTCTCTGAACGCGAAATGTACGGCCCGTCACTGTAATCTAGGATCGGCAAGGCCTCGATATGAGCGTGCATTAGTGGGGCAAAGTGGCCTGCAGAGAGACTTGAAGACGAGGGACATCGAAGACGATGTGCAACATTGAATAATGACATTTCATCGCAATGCTCGGCGGATGGAGTGAATCCCCTCCAGCGTGTTCCTGCTTCCACATGGAACTGCCAAACGACTTCTTGATGAGACGGGACTCCTAAATGTCTTTAACAAATGTTAACGTATGGCTGTCATGTTACAGAAGCCAGGCGACTGAAACGTGATCCGCGTGAGCAGAGTCTTGCTTTAAAAAGAGCACCAGATTGACACTGCTGATTTTGAAATAAACACGACAGAGTTAGCAAGTAACGCGTGGGAGAGAAGCTCTGTCTTTGTTCCAAAATCTCTCGGCATACCTGACCATATTTTAGGGACACGGAATTGGGCAGTTAACAAATAAGTTATTAAATCATCCATGGATATCTGTGATGTCAGCAATACAAATTTCAGCAACAACAATGACAAAAATCAGCATTCTTTCATCGCTCATTTTAGGGATATAAACTTGAGGAGTGTTTAAAAGATAATACAGTCAAACCCGGCATGCTCGCGGTTCAGCACGTGCATATTAATTGTTTTTCTTTTTTTCCTCAGAATTTCGAATGATTATTTTTGTTTTAAATATATATATTTTCCAATTTCAACCAATTCTTCATGGAAATTGTATATTGAATATTCAATTCAATGCATTCCAGGGGGCAGCAAATAATTGCTACAGATTTTAGCATTTTCATATCTCAATGTTTTTTGCCAGGTATCCCGATAACGATACAAAGACGATATTAGTATGGGTCCATGAAAAAATAAATTATATTTAAATATCTGTCCAAAAGGATGTGAACAGTGTAGGTTTTTTCTTTTTTATAATTTAGAGCTTACTGACAGCCATCAACATAAACAAAGTCAGCAATATAGTAAAAATAATTAAATTCACATTGTACTGCAACTGTGCAACAACAATTTTATGCTACAACAGAAGCGTTTGCGTGTGTGTGTTAACTGCATCAACGAGTGTTTTGTTTTGTACCAATTTGTCCTTGCACAATATATTGAAAACATATTGATTATTGCAACAATGGCCCTTGCAATACCCATATCGCTAAGAAATGCCATAAGTTTCCCATGGAATTTTAAGCTTTCTAAATTTGACCTGTCACACGCAAACTTTATCTGTCCATCTAGAGTATTTATCTATCGAGATAGATAAACACACACACGTGCGCGCACGCAGATTTACTTGGTCTGCAGGGACTCCATATAGACAAGCAGTGGAAAAAGTCGGTTTTACGCAACAATGAAAAAAAATTTACCCTCTTAATACTACAAACATTTATAGATGCCTTGCCACATTTGAGGGGAACACATTTAGGATAACGCCACGTGTACCATATTCTTAGATAATTGGAGAGTCATTTGTGACATCCGATGTGGGCACCTACATAGAGTAAGAGCAAGTGACAGAGAGAGAGAGAGAGAGTGAGAGAGAGAGAGCGAGAGAGAGAAAGAGAAAGATAGAGAGAGAGCGAGAGAGAGAGAGAGAGGTTTCTTGCTAAGATGGATATATTGGCCTGTGCCCTCCTGCTCCTAATCCTGGCTTCCAGCACATGACCCAGCTAACAGTATTAGGGGGCGCTTTGATTAGAGCCTGCTGCTGTGAGCACAGAGTGGGAGACAAGGCGGGTGGGAGCACACGGGGTCCTGTACATTGCAGCAATGGCTTCCTTCAGATCAGACGGAGACGCACGGTCCGTATTAACTATGCATTTAACTTTGGCGCGCAAAGGCTTCCCACGGCCGTTTAGGCACGAGGCAGGACGGATTAGGTCCGCCAGTCAGTGAGTCAGCCGATTAGCAGCACGCTTGTTATTTTAAGGTAAAAACTAAGTGTAATGCTCAGAAACGTGCAGCGAGCATTCGCCAAATGAACTAGTGGTGGTCACATTAAGGAGAGGAATTTCACAACTGCAGCCGCGGACTTTTGTCATGTGAAGAGGTCCTCGAAGGGAGCAATTTAGGATCTGATCACACTTAAAAGCACATTAAATGCATTTTGAATTGTACATTTTATCCTGGTTCACAACGTCATTTTTATTATTGGATAGGGTCTATTTAAATTTATATAAGAATCGGAAGCATTTATAGAGGATATAAAGGGTACACACATCTGGTCAAATGAAATTTTTATGAAAAATTAGAACAAAATAAATGATTTCAAAACTTTTTCCATCATTAAAGAGAAAGCCAACCTCAAAAAATTCTTGACAGGAATATATTCTACGCAGCCCCACTCGTCAAGCAATGGCATTCTGATGAATATTGCGTTTGTGGAATATGAGTTAAGCAGCAAAATGCATCAGCTTTTAGCCATCTCAGGGGGCGGCCATTTTGCCACTTCTGACGACTGAAACTTACATCACAGTTGCTCAGGGCTCAGCTAACAACCAGTTATTTTTTTCATTACCTTATCAAAAAGATTACATTTGTCAAAATTGAGTTTAATAGGCTTTATCTTAAACCCATTTTTATGCACCTAAAATACGTCAGTGATGTATAGACTTTTTATATCCATTGCACATTGAGTTGAAATGAAATTAAATCACACCAAAGTCTATTTACTCACGAAAAATACAGTTTAAAGGGGAAGTCAACCCAATTGAATAATTTGCAAGAAGATGTTCTTTGCGCCGTCAAGAGTCTAAAGATAGCATTCAGATTAATATTGTGCTCGTGGAATATGAGTTAAGCAGTGAAATCCATCCATTTCGGGGGGTGGCCATTTTGTCACTTCTGTCGACCGAAAATTGTTGCGCAGCGTTCAGCTAACGACCAACTAAGGTTCACCCGTTTTCTGAAACTGAGCCATGATTGGTCGTTACCTGAGCACTGAGCAATGATGTCATCTTCAGTCGACAGCAAGGGGCAAAATGGCGTAGCCCTGAGTTGGCCAAAAATAAAAAGTTGGATTTTACTGCTTAACTCAATATTACGCAAATGCATTATTAATCAGAATGCTGCACTCAGTAAATTTAAACTTCTTAAATCTGGTTCAGCTCAGAATGAAACTTGGTTTAACAGTGACGTCTCGGACCAGGGTGGACTTTTATATTTGCACATTAGGAAGCACAAGGATCTTTTATATCATGTCTTCAGGCATATGATTTCAAATTGATACATTTCTTGCTCCTTAGCTGTACAAATAAATAAATAAATAAATGAATGAACATTTCCAGGAAGTTTCCCATGAAACTCACAATAGCAGTCCTTCACTCCGGTGACACAATCAGTACGGCACCATCGCACAAGAATCCTTAAAGGCATGCACCCATAATCTTCACAGGGAACAAAACAAACAGCTAGCAACCAAATCCTCAGTTGTTGCCATTCCGACACATCCTCACATTGACGGAAAAATAACAATTTCATTCCGTTTAGTGCTAATGTGTAAACATTATGTTGACAGGCTTGAAGCAGAAGCCTCCGCGGCATTAGCGGTTATGGTCGTTTCCCGTCGAGCGGCGGTGCCACAATAAAAACATGTGAAACATTATGGAGATGTCATCAGCTGTTCAGCACGGGAGCAATCGTGGAGAACTTGCATGACATTCAATACTGCTCTCACTTCAGCGGGCTAACTTTGCCCAATAATAGCACCGTCACATTTGAAGAAAACACGTTTGCTCTCGTGTGCTCTCTGTTACCGTCAGTTGCAGCAAGATTTTGGCTATCACTGTATTTTCCAGGCAATGCTCCAGATGGCTTCTCATATCTATGTTTGCGGTATCCTTGCTCTAAAAAGGTCAAATTGTGCAAATTAACAGCATTAATTGAGCAGGGCAAAAAACTCATAGTCTATTAATCATAGAGTTAGTTCAGTAAGAATATCCCTCTTAATTCTTTAGTAATACAGAATTGGCCAATAATAGACTCCGCTATTTAGAGCTTAATCACATGATTCGGCGCTGGCAAATGATCACAATAGGGTTCTCGGTTGCATGGCACCAGTAAGAAGAAGAAAACAAAGGTTACTTGGAGGGCGCTTTTTTTATTTGTGCGACGACAATATAAAGTCAAAGAAGAATCACAGACAGACAGCTTGTGACCAACAGATAAGGTGAAAATGCAACCATACGGTTGGTCTTGTGTTTTATTGTCCCTTGTATGTTGTAAAACGGCATCTTTCTTTAATTTGAACATATCTTTATGGCAGGATAAAGTCTTATCTGAGTTCTTGCGGAATTGCGCAGCAAAACAGAAGTACTGCTTGGCAGCATCTGTTCCACGATTGTTTTTCGGTTTGTGTTTCAATCACCTCACGTGCAGTTGTGAGGGCTTAAGAAATAAACATGTAGGAACATAAGAAGGCAGTGACTCCATATGGCACAGATGTTCCGTAACATGCGTCTTATGTGATATGAGGACGTGTGGACAGTTTAACTGTTTGAATAAGGGGATGACTCAGGTGATCTCTGCTGTCAGTTCGCGGGACAAATTCTGATTTGTTTGTTGGGCTTATGTTAAAATTTCAAGTATAGTCTCCAGTGCATTCCGCATATCTTCATTCCTCCCTTATCTTGAGTCATGTGCAATAAATTGACCAGCATGCTGTCGGTCGAACAGGCTAATCCCAGCCTCCAAGACTGTCTCTTGCTGAATTTCAGCAGACAAACTACCGCACCTTCTCACTCCGCCGCTGCCTGAGGTGTCGCATGTCTGTCGCTAGCGTTCGTTGCTAAAGACGTCGGCGGCAGGAATGATTTGGCTGGAAATAGCAGCGTGACATGAACACTGACCAGCGAGCCAGCTGCTCATCCTTACATGGAGCCCTGCCCTGGCCCTACGGTCAAATTCAGGCCGGACCAGTACCAACGTGACAGTTTGAACCAAAAGAGGCGGGCGACATAACACAACACAAGAGCACATTTGTGTCGCACAAGAGCGGCATGTTAAAAACAAACATGTGACAAACCTGAGTTTGACTTAAGAGTATTCACACAGGCCCAGTAAAGAAATACATTTTTAGGCACCAAATATTAGGGGTGGGGGTTGAATTCCGATATTTAGATAGATACATTGCGATTCAGATATGGACCTATCAGAATCGATTTACTAGCACACACACACAGAACAAGGATTACCGCCATCCATCTCGCTGTGAGATCCAAAATTATTATTATTTAAAAACTGAGCTGGGCACTTGACCCATAAATCCCGCGAAATCCGACCGCTATTTTGGTACTGTTCCGGCCTCAACTCTCCGGCCTTCTTCATAAAAATTGTCGCCCCCGACCCTGTCCGCTCCCTCAAACCTCCCACATAAAAATGATCCAGGGCTCGAGTGGTGAGTCAACCAAGCCTTTGGCTATCCAGAGCAAATATAATTCAGCAAAAAGAGTAAAAAAATAAATAAAATAAAATAAAAAATAACAAAATAACAAAAATAAAATTAAATTAAAAAAAAGATCCTCACTGGATTGGCTCATGGTTCAGCATTGGGGGTTGTCATTAGCATGGCTAACACCACATCAGCAGACAAACAAGAGACGCTCTATGTGAGCACGCTTTGATGGTGGACCGTGCAACTCCCAGAAGGCCAACACTAAACACGGCATCACAGCTCTCCAGGGCCAAGTCAACAAGGTGAAATTGAGCCAATAACACACAACAAGAAAAGATGTAACCGGGGGAGAAAAAAAAAAAAAACAGCTTCCTTTCCTGTCATGCTCAGTTACCTTTTAGAAGAAAACATTTGCTCTCTAGATGAATACAATCAAAAGAACAGGACACAAACAGGAAGCCAACTGTCGCCAGCATGACAACGCATATCTACCTTACTGTTAATTATTGTATTATTTGTACAGAGAGAGAGAGAGAGAGGGGTATAGATAGAGAGAGAATCCAACCCCACCATCCCCACACACACACACACACACACCCACATTTGAATCATCACGCAAAAACAATGACAGCGGTAATAGGAACACAAACAGTGTTGATGATTGTAAACGGGCCACTTAAAAGATTTTCCTGGAAGCAACAGCATGCGGAAACCACAAATATTTAACTGTATTAAAAGCCCATTGGATCCAATTTAAGGCTGAGGCAAAGCTGAACAGAGACCTTTAAACAACCGATTTGCTGAAATGGTTTTGATTAATTTTATTAATGCCCTGACCCTGAAGTCAGTGAAATAAAAAAAAAAAGCTACAAGTTCTCACTGTGTGTTTGCAGCCTTTTTCTGTCACCGCAAACAGATCGCGCCTTTCATGATGCGCCAGCATCTCAAGATGGTCCACCATATGAAAATTGGACTTTTCCTAAAGTCTGCGCAGTTGGTCAATAGCGTTCTATCCCCATATGGTTCAAGGAAGGGTGAGCAGTTCTTAAGATAAAATGCAAAAAAGAAGTTTGGCAATCTTGCTATCTCGGACTCTTTTTTTATTCTTTATTCAAACTGCATTAAAAAGATGACATTTAGCAAAAGTCGGTCAACAGTAGTGACAAAAATCTGTTTTAATTTTTGTTTTTGTGAAGACAAGGCAATTACCGTTTTCTGCTACTTGTCTCGTTGGTGTACGCATTGTTTGCAAATTAAAAACCACCATTCACCATTCATGCTTTTTCCGGAAAGGAGTTTCTTTACGCTTATTGGACAAAATAATCACCTCATGAAGGTGTGAAAGGTCATCTGTTACTTAATCTGTGTATCCCTTTTCATGCAGATTGACATTTCTTCAATGTGTTGTTATAGATTTTTTTTTCACATTTAAATAAAACATTCTAGTAGTGTGGATTGCATCACGTTTGACTGACCAATTTAAAAAGATGTTTGTTTTGACAGGGTTGTTGCCATTTCCTTCAACTTGTAGCAAACCTTTCCTGCTGTCAACTGTTGAAGTACGCATGCACAGACATACAGTATATAAACATAAACACGGCATGACAAATTCCTCCCCGCCTACGCTGTCATGTGATGTTGTCATCGCAATGACAGGCAAAGACATAACAGCGGGATTGTGCTCCGAGGACGAGGTGGGACGACCAGAGAGACAGACTGTTCCGTGACACTGCCAGACACGAGCAACTAGAAGCCCGCCAGCATCCTGCAGCATTGTCATGGAAACCAGAAGAGAAATCCACTGCCTTTTCCATACATCTCCTTTTCTTTCCTCTTCTAAATGTGTCAGTCCACATGAGGGAGGTCATCCGTGTTTTGCCTTGAGTTAAGATAACAAAGCAAAGGATCCAAACCACCAATATGCAAGATCATACAAGAACCTTTCCATGTAAAAGTAAACAAATTGTTGCTTTAATGTGAATGCAAGTATCAGATCCTTCATGGATGGATTGCAAATATGAAATAGAGTACTATTCCTCACAGGAGTTCCTGGGACACTATAACGTGCCCGCTGGTGTACCCATTAGAATCACTCAGTCATGATGAAATTTAGCAAAATAATAAAAACATGACTTCTTATTATAAGTAGACTAACATTTGCACAAACACCAGTACAATGATAATTCTCTAAAATGTTCTTCCTTCATTTTCATTTTTTTTTTTCATTTGCTGTAGATGATTTCATACCTGTTGAAAAAGTGGGGGGGGGGCTGACCAAAATGCATTTCAAATCAATTTAACATTGACTTACTTCAATGAATAAGAATTTTAATCGGAAATGTCAACTTTTGGGAGGTGAAAAGGGGAACACCCAAAGGCATCTGATTTTGATATTGACTCTACTGGATAATATTCGGTGCAATAAAAAAGAAAGCAAAAGAATGATCACAGGGTAAGTTTGACCAACACAGTTGTGCAACCGGCATACCGCTGTCACACCTAAACAACGGCAAGGCGGAAGTATCCGCTTCACTTTTAGAGGAAAAGAGCCACAGGTCTGACAGGACAAGCAAGACCTGTCAGAGCAAGAAATAAATAGAAAACAACCGTTGTCAAGAGCCGAAGTTGAAATGTCTGAGGCTGTGTTCACACTTGTCAAGTTTGTTTTTGTTAAAACAAAGTCTGGTGCGATTGCTCTGAGAGTGTGGTTAGTTAAGTGTGAATGCGATCATCGGTGCGCACCAAACATGGGATGTTATTTTGGCCCACTTGGTGTTTGCCAGCCTCATGTTTTACACTGCAGTATTTGTGACTATGAATGCGTGAAATGTCGGCTCTCACCTGGTGGGTGATGCGCACGTCAGTGTATAAAACTGTATTTGGCTGTTAGTGGAGCCCAGTTTTCAAAGCAAATATGGTGAAGCGGCATTTAGCAGTTATGCTGCACACAAGTGGAATATAAACGGTCAACAATAGTGAAGTCAGCCACAATTGGAAATGCTTTTAAATCTGGGATTAAAAACTCTTTTTCAGGTATTTCAAGCATTTCCAATGAGTGCAATTTTAGAAAGCTTCTTAACTTTGCTTTTAAAGACTTGTAAACGCATTGCTGTCAATGTACGTTCTTTTGATAATTGTTAATTAACTCGTTTTGTTCTCTTTGCTTTACATTTACAGTTATAGATATTTGTATCTTTTAGGTGTTGTGCTTTTGGTTGTGTGAAGCGCATTTCGTGGCGTTGTGTATAAAATTTGCCATATGCTGTATGCCTTGACTTGCCTTAGTCCAAGGTTGAGTAAAGAATTTGTGCACCAAGATGCAATTTATTTTTCTATCAAACATGCTAGCCTGTTTTGCCAGGAGTTAAATCAGGTTCTAAGCAACTTCAGGAATCAAGTATTGCATTCTATGTATTTTCTTAAGTGAACAAGCAATGTGCCGCCATGGCGGAAAGTTCCTCCAACGTGTCAGCATGCAGGGTCCTGAGAAAGCTCACCTCCATGAAAACTGTCCTGACTCTGCATTCTCAGTGTTGCGTAGAACATGAGAACATTACAGAATGGACTTTCATCACCTGAACCTCCCAAAAGTGACTTTATTTTTTGTCAACATTCCGTTAACGGCTCTTACAATTAACTACCAAAAATGACTAAGAAAGCTATTTGCTCACTTTTATGTTGTAGGACCCACGTGTGAAACTCTGCCATTGACATGGTCTCAGCTGAAGCTCATTGTGAAGGTTTCAACATTTTTTTTTTTTAAACGGGTCACGGTCACGGGCATGCTGGAGCCTATCCCAGCTATCTTCGGGCAGTAGGCGGTGTACACCTTGAACTGCTTGCCAGCCAATCGCAAGGTACACAAAGACAAACAACCATCCGCACTTACAAACACACCATGGGGCAATTCAGGGTGTCCAATCAACCCATCAGGCATGTTTTTGAAATGTGGGAAGAAACCGGAGTACCCGGAAGAAACCCACTCAGGCATGGGTAGAACATGCAAACTCCACAAAAGAAGGTTGGAAGACTGCTGCGATATGCTCGAAAACACCTGCGACCCCTGTGAGGAAAAGTGACTTGGATGATAGTTGATGAATGAATACATTTAAAATATATATATATATAATTTCTATACTAATCTAAAATCCTAGCGAAATTTATCACTCACCATGTAATTTTCCAGTTGACAACAAATAACTTATTATTACATCTATCATGCTTTGCATTGTGATTTAAAGATTCAGTGCTTTATTTACATATCAAGTGGTTAACTCCATATATTTATACATGTAAAGCACATGTTTTTAAAATGGCCTGCAGTTAATAAAAACTTCATGATGGCCGTAATAAATTGTGTTCGACCAGAATATTAAAATAATCTATGCATGAGCATACACAAGCGAACAAAGAATCTCGGCAGCGACAAACTTCACTTGTGCGCACAAATCCGCTCAACAAACAAGGGTGAAAGGGTGTGGGGAATGCAAATACATTCATCATGTCTTAACTGCTGTTAAAGAGATGGATGTTTTGCAGGAAATGAAAGGGGCAGGGCAGTGGTATTTTCCTCATCATATCAATTTCAGTCGCACCGCTTTCCATCGCATAAAGCATGTGTGTGTGTGCGTGTGTGGGGGTGGGTGTGTGTGTGTGTGTGGTTGCATTATGTGCCCATGAAGCAGAAAGTCATTCATCTACCTGTCTTATCAGAATGTGCTATAATGTCTGCATTAAAACATTTTTGGCTTAACAAAAATCAACAATCTGTGTCTCTCAGTTCTGGAAACGTTTCCAAGTAGCCTAAAACATTCGTCGTTCCAGGCACACCTTTTTCTTTGGGTGCAAACAACACGAAAAGCCATCGGTGCCTTTTCTTGCTCTCTTATCATTAGATGATTAATTATTAACTCACAAACTCCATGCTGACCACCATTTCCTTCTGCTATTGTGGAACTGCTTTTTTTTTTTTTAATATCCCGAATAATGGGATTTCGCTCCATGTCATACGATCGAAACATCACCCTGCAGTGAGCGGTTGTGTTTGAATTTATTTTGAAAAATAAAACAGAAACGAGTTAGAATACTTGAAATAATAAATCTGCCTTTTGGCTGGTGTCCAACAAAGGGTGTAGCTGAAAATGTTAAATTTTGTTCCAGCAAGTAGGGAACTAGATACAGTATGTCTCCACTTTGGTTGTTTGTCTCAATAAGATCCAACACAGTATAAATGTACTGCTATAAATAGACCGTAATATTTCTGCATTTTCTGATTTTTCATGACGCTGTTAGATGATTTGTTTTGAAGGGTGTTCCCGCTATTCTTTCCACCTCCTGCATACTCACTCCTTTTGTGTGGTGGAAAATCTATCATGTTGACAATGGGATTGGCTCTCTCTTTAGTAGGAGGAACATAATGAGTGTCTGGCTCCTCACAGCAACAGGGACTCCATTAAAAAAATAGGGAGCATGCTAGCACAGGGTCACAAAAAAGAAGTTACCTGAACCCACAAAACCACCCCAAAACAGGTTAACCCAAAATTACATTAAATGTCAAGCCCAGCCGCAGATAACAAAATATTGAATAAATTTCTTACGCAACAAAATCTATATAATTGCCATCATTAAGAGTTGAATCCATCAACACAGTATACAAACAATTACTCTATGATCCACAAGCAGCTCAACATAATTTTAACCTCATCTTACAACTTTACCATTAAAAATAAATACGCCAACAGTTCCATGTACATCCTGTGGAGCTGTTCAGAATCAATATTGATCTCATCAAATGAAAAAAAAAAAACATAAAAAAGTAAACATCATACTCACCATCATGATTGCTAAATGTATGAATGTGTGATTTCTACGGACATTTTAACTAGTGGAATTTGTTGTAAGAGGTTTTGCTCTGACCAAACAACCAGATGAATGACTTGTCTGATGACAAGGACATCTAGAGGTGGCGTCGGAAATTGTACGCTCTGGTGAATATGCTGAGTCATAGGTTTAACATGTGATGTGCAATTATGGTTCATTTACCTTTATTTTTAGCATAGGCCGAACATATAAGAGCAGAATATTTATGCTTAATATAAAATGTATATTGTACAGTTTACAGTTTATTGTAATGCAATATATGTTATTGATTGTGTTTGTTAAAAACAAACAACGTGAAGCGTGACTTTGAAAATCTAAATGCATAATAAATCGTAATTTGATTATTTTTCAAAGTCGTTCAAACCTAGTGCCAACAGATGTTCCACAGAGGAAAAGCGCGAATATGCGATTTCGCGTATATGCGGGGGATGAGTGTCTGCCCTAGCGCACACGGCGCATGCGCGGAATTCGACTTGCCTCGTCGTCGCGGAACCCTCAGCGGCTCCAGCAGAGTGAAATGAACTCGTGTGATTAACAGTCAAGCGAACAGGCGCCCCTAAACGAACCAACAAACAAACTAGCCGAGCGTTCGCCCTCGCTTGGAGCGTTCGCATAACCACATTGGTTCGGACCGGCTGCCGGTCCAAGTCCTAGTAGCCGGCGTTTTTATCCAAAATGTGCGGTTTTGTGGGCGCACACTCGGGTTTGGGAAGTCCCGCACGTGCCAGTAGTGGCGTGCTTGACTTGCCACGGGACAAGCGGACATACACAAGAGAGAACATCCCGAAATACAACACGAACGTGTCATTGCGTGGAGGAAAAGCTGCGTGACATTGGGCCACGGCGTCTGATATGTAATACACGCGTGCAACAGACACGGCCCAGGGCCCCGTTCCTCCTTGAACGCAGCGCGGACACACAACAAGCTAGCTTCTAATAAAAGAAACAGCCCCCTTAGCAACAATGGCGGGTTCAAGGTAAGCTCGGACAAGGTACTTACCGACCAAACAGGAGAACACCTCGAAGCTGGAGGAATTCAACGCCACTTCTCGCCTCTCTCACTGTCCGTATGTTCCCTCCGTAGAGGTTCCGGTGGAAAAAATTTCACAGATTCCAGCGGTCGGTCGGTCGCCTCCCCCGCCCCGCTTCGCTTCTGTCTCGGGTGAGTGATGTCTGTTTGCCCCCTTCACTCGGAGCCTCTCTCACGCCACCATGTTGCCGACGCCGCGTTATGCCGCCTGGCTCTGCGCTTCGACTCTCATCCGGGCGTTCAGGGGATTGAGGCGAGCACACTCGGGATGACAGCTTTGGGATGGATGGATGGAGGAGGAGGGGCGGGGGGGGGTGGCGTCAGCGGTGGACGGAGAATGAATGGTCATTCTGCTCGAGTGCTCAGGGGACTGATAATTACGAGCAAAACGACTGTAATATCTTTTTATAAAGCCACATGTAATGCGTAGAGGTGAATTGAATCCAATTCACTGGAAGAAAATCACCGTTTTTAGCATACAGAGGCTGCAAAACACTTTGCTACCTAGTGGGTCGATATGATCGTGGTAATAATCATGAATGATGTTGTTTAATCCTGCTAAATGTGCCGTGCAGCTATTATAGTAGCAGACATGTGTGCAGGGGCTTCTTGTGTTACGTAACCAGTTCAACCGGCTAACAACAGTGTGAGTGGGATGGGAGGAGAGAGGAGGGGGTCAGTTGGTTAGCAGCAATTAAATTGATGACTAGACGGCATCAGCATGTACTTTTGAAATGTAACATGTATGCGAGAGGCGCAAATTAATGTCAGCGTTGCACTAATTACATGACTCATTAGAATTTCTAAGAGTGAGGGGATAGCTCTAATTATTTTTTCAGGAAGTCAGTGCTGATAAATGACCATGTATAGTTATTTTTTTTGTTTGGAGATAAGTGCACATGAACAATTGACGCAAGGGTGGAGTTTTCTTTTGTTTTTGTTATAAATGGGCACAGTTATAAATGGGTGTCTGCGCCGTTGTGGGGGTGAACATAGCCAACTTGATTCCTGGACAGTTAAAGTAACTCCACTCATTCCCTTTCAATTCATTGCAGGAGAGGCACACGCTTTACATGGCGGAAGCATAACACACTCGCAGGAGATTGGCCGGCAAAATGAGTTTATGAAGAATCATAAGAAGCTCTCCACTGGCGGATAATGTAAAGTTTGCTGCTGTGACGTGAGCACTTGGAGAACACCTTCCAACTTCAATAGTTGCTTCTGTGTGTGACAACGCACGCACGCGAAAACATGTGCACGCACATGTACATGCACACGCACACGCGTGCATGCACACGGACACCCGTTGTACTGCGGCGGGTGTGCTTTTGAAAATATATTAAAGATGTGTTATAACACCTGTGGCACAGCTTAGACCTGGTTTCAACTGGACTAAAGTTAGAGTTTATTTTTTTTCACCAAATTGTAATAGGCCGCAGGGGTGTGTACTCGAAAAACCCCTCGGTCCACCGGTACGCGCAGTGTGGCATAGGGCCAAATTCCCAAACACGGTAAACTAGACTTACCAATGCACGAAAATGAAGATGCGCTATTTTTTTACTCCGAGCGCACATGCACCTGTATACAAAAATAGACCCCATATAGTGTTAAAGTCCTTTTCACCATTTCAGTTGTCCGTTTTATATTTTGCCCGTCGTGGAAACAAAACGCAAGTACTCACTTGGCCTTTTTGGCCGATGTGGGCACTGTGCATCATCATCATTTACCTGGCTATCCCATTAGCCTGCTAGACCGCTATGTTATGTGAAAGAAACAAATAAAAACAGTTCAGGAAATGGGTGAACACAAGACGGTATTGTTTAGAAGGGGGTAAAACAACAAAGTCATTTTAAAAATATATATTAACGCATCTAATTCCCAAACACAAAGTATAAAAATGGCTAAAGCATAAACCACCCTTTTCACTGTATATAGCCAGTGTCTTGTTGAGACATGACTTTGTTCCATTCAGAAGTTGGGTGGAACAAATTACTCAATGAGTATTCACCCACGCCTGTTGGGCCGGCGAGTTCCACATGGGATTTAGCGAGACGTCTAATTACTCCAACGTGCCGGGAGCTTCAGCCAAAATGCGTGCACCAAATAGATCTTAAAGCTAAATTATGTTGAATATAAAGGGAAAAAAACATTTTGTTGTTTAATCCCTAAATGAAGGACTGGAAATAGAATTAATCCATTATAGGGTCAAACTGTGAGCAATGTATAACTTTGTTGATTTATGCAATATTTCATTTTTGAACAGCCATATAAAATAATTCAACTTTGATGGTTTCATATTCCAAACCAATTTATACTAGAAGCAGTACATAGAAAAATGATCGCTAATATCAAAACTTTAATGAATATTCTAAAGTAACAGTTCTCTGACTTGCGTACAACTTTTGGCCACTGATAACACAAAGACGGAACAATTTGAAATTGTGTGTCTGTTCTCTTCATGGCACTACATTATTATAATATTTTCTGTATTGTTTTTGTTGTTCTTTCTTCACAGTTAGTTACTTCCAAGTGATTTCACTTTTTGGATTCAGTCTGGTGGGAAAGTTTAAAAAAACTAAATAGAGTCGATACGGCCCACTGTATGTAGTATCAACATGTGGTGCTAAAATGAAGAAGCAGCGTGATGTGTCATGATGTCACGTTCATCCCAAGTTCAAAAAACAAGCTCGCGCTGGTCTGCGCAAACTTGTCAAAGGGCAAAAATGAGTCAGGCTTTGAGGGAATAAAGCCCTTGGAAAACAGTATGTTTTTTTCCTATTCAGGCAAACCTCAACTTTCCCTGTTTACTAGAATTGTTTAAAGGGAATGGCTTCCATCGTTCTAATGTGGCCCTGATGTCACCGTATAACCAAAAAACACAAGGGTGAGGTGAGTGCTGTCTAAATGAAAATATCCCAAGATACAGGAAATTGACCTGCTTTTTATTCATCTTTTTCTGAAGGCATATGGAGTTCTTTCTGGTAACTGTACAGTCCCGCTGGTATGTCTCAGCAGCAACATTGCAACATCTCCATCTGAAAGAGAAATATGAATGTTTTTGTAATCACGACTGCTTTACTGTACTTGCGCACACAAGGACAAATACTGCCAGCATCCTTTACTAAGTCTCTTGTCGAGGCAAGCCTTTGGGGTGTGGTGGTTATTTTTTTGTCAAAACAACCTCAAGCCTCAAACAGACCTCACAATGGACGACATTGCTCTCACGCTCAAGTCAAACAAACATTGGAAAGAGCAGTTTATGACTTCTAGCAGCATTGTGCGCTTTTGGTCAGCATGTCTGTCTCACAAAGGACGGACGGGTTCTGGGAGAGAACATGTGCGGGGTTAGCATGTTCGCCCTGTACTTGCGTGAGTTTTCTCCAGGAAATCCCACTTCCTCCCAGATTCCCAAAACTTGAACGTTAGGTTTATTCATGACTCATTTTTTGGGCCATTGTGAATGTGACTGCAAATGGTTGTTGTGGTCCAGCTCACCTGCTGGAATCAGAATAAGCATCCACCATTATCTGAGCCGCTTCTCTTCACGAGGGTTGCGGGGGAATCGGAATATAAGAAAATATAAGGTTTGTTTTAACATGAAAACAGACTGGTACCTTTGTGCCATTTGACATAGTGCATGCTGAAAAGGTTGTTTTTTGGGGGGGGAGGTGGGGCAGTGGGCTATAATCAAAGTCTGGATTGTTCCACCCAGATAATTGAATTGCCATTTTGTTTTTCTCATGGGCAATGAACGACAACATAAAAATGTCCTCTGGGCCATTTGAACTGATCATGTTGGCAAAATTGTGTTCAGAGGGGAAACTTGATGCTCCAGGGAGGATGACTTGGATAGCATTCCTTGAAGGCAACATATTTGTTGCCATCTAGTGGGGGGAATATGACTTGTCCCGTATGTTTGGATCACAATAAACATATTTCTAAGTAATAAAAAAGCAAGACTATGAATAATTGGAGACAATAAGATGTGAAAAGTACACTAAAAACTAAAAAAATTTCATTCCATAGCCTCAACTTTAGCTGACGTTCCATAGAGATGCGATTGCTCTATAAAGTTTAAAAATAAATGATTAAAAACTACATCAGTAAGTCACAAAAGGTTGGTAACTATTCGAGATTGTTTAAAACAGGGCTCTTCAATCCTGTTCCTCGAGGGCCAGTGTCGCTCCTTGATGCCACACACCTGATTCCAACGATCAGACTATCAGCAATGTCTGCGGAAGCTAGATAACAATCCTGATTATTTGGAACAGGTGTGTTGCTGCTCGGAGAGTTGGAAAACAGGCAAGACACAGTTCCTCGAGAAACAGGGTTGAAGACCCCTGGTCTAAAATGTGAACTAGCAGTATGACAAGTCGTGTTAATGTGACACTAATACAAAATGGAATGAGTCACTATTGTGCCTAAATCATTTTACAAACCGTTGTGGAGCCATGGCACAAACGGTATTTTACAATGGCGAAAAATGTCTTGGCACACCTCCCAACAAAAATGACACAAAAATATCTGTTGGGGATAATGTACATAGATTTATGTATTTAAGGCACCTTATTCAATTTTGTGGAAAAGCATTGAATTATTCTGGCTATCTACCCACTGTATGTCGATGGCATATGGTCAAAAATAAAATTTGAACCAATGCACTGAATACCAATATGTGAATTGGGGTAATATTATAATGGTTTCTTAAGCAAACGAAAAGATAGCAAATTAATAAAATGCATCTCTCAACATAGCCAAATGCAATCACCACTCGTTATAAATCAATAACGTGCGCTTAATTTATGGTAGTATTTTAATGTGACCATTTAATTTTTATTCACAGCCGTATAATAATTATAGTATCTGTAATTATATTTAATCGTAGCTAAATGAGACGACGGTGTGCCACGGTTGCGCATGAACGCCAGCTTTTTATGCCAGCTAGCGCGGTACCTAGCATGTATTAGCTTCCCGCTAGTATGTCACTATGACAACGCTCACGCGCGCACTCGCGCGCGCTAACATGGCCGCCACTGTATCACCGCTACGCTCCTACTGGGCACTCTGTAGTAGGTTGGCAGACCCCCGCCGCTCCTGTCGGGCCAAGCTAAGGATACAGAGAAAATGGGAGAGTCAGCGGAGACACCTGCACCAGTCCGTGACAAGGTAAAACGACTCAAAGTGGCAGCCGTGGCCAAGCCTTTTTTTGGGGGGGAGTAGCATGCGGGCGTTACTTTGAAGCGGAGGTTGTAATCATAGGAGTGGGGCTGGGGGGATGGACCTGCAAATGACATGCGGATACTGCAGATGCTGTGTTAGCTGGCGAATCATGATAGAATAGAATGACGTTTGCCAACAAAACATTACATAAGAGCAGTAAGTGTGACCGCTTGACGCGTGAGAGGACACACTGACCGCATTCACTAAGCTGCGTGGATGCAACGACTGTCAGACATGAATGATTACTGCGGGGGTTTGGATCAAGGAAGAAACCATGAACCACTGCTGGCTAACCTCAAGTCTTCGCGATATTGCTGAACGTTATACCATTGTTTTTTCCCCTCATTATAAACATTTATTCACCCAATTTAACCTTGTCAAGCATAAAAAGATACATGCACAAAAAAACTGCTGTGATTATGACAATGATGAAAGATTTTAGCACTATAAATCATTCAAGTAAGCAGGTCGTCTTGGTGTCATTGCATATGCCAGAGATTAGCAACTGGCGGCCCCCGACTACACTCTGAGAGGCCCCTTGATTCATTAAAAATACTAATAATTGATGTTTTAACCTACAACTGCCCCCCACAAATCCTTAAAACAGCTAAACATTCACAATGTTCGGTTGAGGGGAGGTTAAACTGAAAATAAAAATAAAAATATGCAAATCGCAAGGATGCAGGGTAGACTGTTTTCAAATTGTAATATCACCATTCACCACTAGATGACATATGGCTTAGTTGCAACTATATATATATATATATATATATATATATATATATATATATATGCTATATATATATATATATATATTTAACCAGGAAAGTCCCATTGAGATTAAAAGGCTCTTTTTCAAGGGATTCCTGGCCAGGCAGCAATAAGTTACAGACATAGACATCAAGGAAGATAACATACAATTATAAACAAAACTGTTACAATGAAAAGAGTTGACCTCAAGTGCTTTCAGTTTAGTTTTAAAATCATTTGAAGAAATAAGTTCAGGTAGCTTCCAGGATTTCTGCAGTGTGTTCCATGTGATGGGAGCAGCATGAGAGAAAGATCTTTTTCCCAGTTCTGTGCAGACATGTGGAACACAAAACAACAGTTGATCATTCGAATGCAATCAATTGTTCTCCTTGTGAGTAAATCACAAATGTCGGAGGGCAGCAAACAAAGCATGGCCAAAAAACACCCTATACTACAATGTGAGTAAACCGAATATTTTTTTGAGGATTTGGAATGATATGCAGGGCAAACAGTACATCCATGATATTAAAATTTGGAGTGAGTTGGCTTTTTTTTTTAATGCACAAATTGAGTTGGTTTTCTGTACAGCAGTTTTGTGCCGTCATTGATAGTTATTTTTATATGCATGAGAGCCATTTGCACTGGAAAAAAAATCACAGTATGTGGTTATTTTTTAGTCTGCTTCAGATACTTTGTTGTCGGGTTAGAATATACATTTATACATGCATTGAGAAATTTATTGTGGAATATGAACTGCATTTAGAGTATGTAATTTTTACATATTCACATGTTCAAATTTAAAATGGCATTTTTGTCATACATCTTAGAAAGTGCTTCAATTTCTGTGTTTTTTACAAGCCAAAATTTGATATGCTAGTAGCTGAAGGCACTCAGCCACTAGATGGCGCAGTCGAAGTACAGGTACTGTTAGTTGTGTTCAACAAATCAAGGTACAACTAACTACATTCATAATAGTGCAAAAAAAACGCATTTAATTTATGTCCAGGCATGCTGCCGTGGTGATTTCGGGCGCGGCATTGGCTCGTCAGCTCCACAGAGAGATCCAACGTGACGTGGAAGAGCTCGTCGCTCAGGGCAACATTAGACCTCATCTAGGAGTGGTCTTCGTGGGGGATGACCCTGCCAGCAGGACTTACGTTAAGAACAAAACACGCGCTGCCAGCACTTTGGGTCAGATGTCACACCTTTCTAAACACTGCATGACTAACGTACAACACTGAGATACAAAGTAACACAGCTGTTGGCATGCTTGGACACGACGGCTACTCATAGATAAGCATGGCTTTTAGCTTTAAACTAATCCAGGCAAAAAAAGTTAACCTGATTTTTGCGATCCAGGTATTTCCAGTGACACGGTGATGCGGCCCAGCTCAGTCTCTCAGGAGGAGTTGCTGGATCTAATTGACAAGATGAACCGAGACTGGCGGGTCAGCGGACTGTTGGTGCAGCTGCCACTTCCTGGTAAACATGGATGCAATTGTGTGCACACTCCGAGTTCAGTTTTACTGTTAAATAACTATCAATTATTGGGAGCAGCGATGCCAGTAATTTAATGTTATTTTACAACCTTCTGTGATTTAACAGTATATGGTAATACTGTATTTTGGATTACAGGCACTACATGACAGTATGATATCTGTGTTATGGTATTTTTACAGTGCACACCAGTTTAGATACTTACTCTGCTACCCAAACGGGACGTCAACCCCCAAACATTCTTTGAATTAATAATAAGAATAATAATC
Organism: Idiotropiscis lumnitzeri; assembly: GCF_059441095.1. Taxonomy (NCBI): domain Eukaryota; kingdom Metazoa; phylum Chordata; class Actinopteri; order Syngnathiformes; family Syngnathidae; genus Idiotropiscis; species Idiotropiscis lumnitzeri. The sequence goes on along the minus strand of NC_142391.1, from coordinate 23,900,101 downwards.
TCTCTCTCTCTCTCTCTCTCTCTCATACTGTTACATTATTATATATTTTTTTATAGTGTACTTCCGATATAGCTGTGATTCCCAACTGGGGTTGCCAAGAGTTAGAACATTTTTTATATAAAAATTGAGATAAAATGACATAAATTCCTATGGAAAGTTAAGATGGGGAATTTTGTAAATAATAAGTATAAATCTTATGTAAAATTATCTAAACTAATCCTAAACCAGTTCAGGGTGTACCCCGCCTCCTGCCCGAAGACAGCTGGGATAGGCTCCACCACCCCGCAAACTTTGTTAGGCAAAGTGGAACAGATAATGGATGGATGGAAGCTCAAGTTGTATTGTATTGTATTGTAATAAGGCTTGTGAAACACTGCTTTTATAGAATCAAAGACAATGCTTGTCATGGGTTTAAGTAAAACATCAACATGAGACAAATAATTCTAACCTGCCTGTCTTTTCTTAGAGCACATCAATGAAAGAGCAGTGTGTAACGCCATTGCTCCAGAGAAAGACGTGGACGGCTTCCATATCGTGAATATCGGCAAGCTGTGTCTTGACCAGCGATCCATGGTGCCTGCCACACCTGCAGCAGTCTGGGAGATCATCAAAAGATCCGGTAAACACACTTAAACGCTTGTTTTCGATTCATTTATAACCTAATCTCATAATTGCACAAGGTGCTGGCTGATTAAATATTATCTAATAGTCCCACCTACAGTAATTGACTGGCGACCACTCCAGGGTGTACCCCCCGTCTCTTGCCCAAAGTCCTTCACTCAGGCCCTTGTAAGGACAATTGATATAAAAGATAAATGGCCGATTATAGTAGAGTGGAATATTCCTTCTTGTCTCCAGACACGCATATGCTTCTGCTATCTTACTACAGGATGTCCACTAGATGGCGCCTAATTATAATTGTTCACCCTGCAATGGACATTAAATCATACATTTGATTCTCTTTCTATTTTTTGTATTTGCGGAATAATTGTACTACATCCTAAGGTCTTTTTCAGCACATTGTTATCTAATTTTTCAAAATCTTTCTTATAATGTGGAGTTGAGTGTTTTGAAAGACGTTTTTTGACGAATGGATTGTCATAACAACTCGTTATAGTATATGCGCCTCTGGCCACGTTAGCAACTTGAAATCGTCCAAATGTGTTTTGGAGTGCCCAGGATTGCTAAAATACAAACATTTTCCCCAAAATGCACGTTTGCAAGATTTGGTGTTTTTTTGTTTTGTTTTTTTTTAGGCATCAAAGCACCCGAAAAGGTGATTTAGTTGCCGAAGTACATCATCAGAATGAAAGCTGAGAGCAGTTAAGCGTTGGCCCTAGCAACCCCACTTTCTTTTTTTATAGTCATCAAACTTTTCTATAAACAGTACATCTTTCTGTAATGAATTTTGTAAGAACGAGCCCTGGGATTGCATGTTTTGGAGTTTTCAAGCAAGCTGAAACGGCAAAATGATTAGTTCATCAGAGGAAGAAGAAGAAGAAGAAGAAGAAACACAGTGATTCCAAGAGCATCTATAATAATAATGGTCGGTCTTTCATAATATTTGCACTACAAATGATTGGCGAATAGTCCAGGCAGGTGTACCACGCCTCTTGACCCAAATCAGAAGGGATAGATTCCAGCTCTCTCGTGACCCTGAACAGGATTAACAATAGAAAATCAATGAATGACTAGTAATAATGGTACACACCGCCTTTTTCTAGCAACTTTTGTATTTGTCTGTATGTTAAATATGGAATATTATTCGGCATTTGATTTTTGCTGCATTGGTTGGATGCTTATCATACCCCTCCTAGTCCATCCTTGAGTGGAAGGACTAGGACAAATGCAGTAAAAAAATATATAGAGAGAGAAATGTATTATTTCATCCTCATACAAGTTCAGAGTTATTTTCTCCCTGAGCTGCCAAGCATAACTGGTTGTCAACTATTTCCCCTTGAAATTGTACCGGGCAGGTATTGAGACGGTGGGGAAGAATGTGCTGGTGGCTGGACGCTCCAAAAATGTTGGGATGCCCATCGCCATGTTGCTGCATACCGATCGTAACCATGAGCGCCCTGGCGGTGAGTGCGCGTGATCGTGTGTGTGTGATGTTCATGTTTTGTCAACATGATTTAGAAATCTTTCATTCTTGAAATCGGACAATGAAACATCTGGCTACTTGCAGACAAATTTATCGTCATAAATGTCATCCCTGACAACTTTGCAAGGGGCCTAATATTTTCAAATCATTTTAGCAGATATGTTTTGATTCGTGACTCGGTGAGTATAGATAGACCCCGTGAGACCGAAAATTCCCGAAAATGATGCACATTCAGCACAGCAGTGCGCGGCTGAGAGAGGAAAAGATGGGCAGAGATTTAATATTACAGTGGTTAACATCTTTTTACATTTATGATTGAGAAACTAATTAAAATGATAGATTGGCTGTACTAGTTGCAAAATGTTTTATGACAAAATACCTGAGAATTTCAGCAGGCTGAAAAATGATTTCGCGCAAAGTGAGGTAAACTTTCTAGACAGATTCCAGACAATGACGGTTGAGTGCCTCAAATATGAATTGCTGAACGTATTCCACTTTGTAACGGCTCGAGTTGCTTTAAAATAATCCAATTCATGAGCATGTGTGTGAGATGCTCTCTCTCACAAACAGAGTGATGCATTCAGGAACTGGGACATACCAGTACTCTAAGTAACAAAACATGCAGTATTTGCCACAAGCCCGCATTGGCATCTCATCAAAATAAAATCATAATTAAGTTTGATGCAATATACTACATTATGCTGCAACAATGTATCTTCCTCCTAATATTATTCACATAGGGATTTTTTTCCTTTGTACCTTGTTCATTAATTGTGTAAATCACCTTAATACTATTACATTATGCATACTAGTGAAGAAAAGCAAAACATTTGAGATAAAGGTTGAATAAAAACAAAATTAACAAATGCAAGTGTTCATTTTAGTTTTCCTTTGCACAGTGCATGTTCCTAATTTACCACTGTACTCTGATTTCATGACTACTTGCATTTGAAAAAAGGCTTAGTGCCTAAGAAGAGTGAAATTCTTTTTCAAGTATTTCGTTTTTGTATTCATAGATAGTTTTGTAGTATAAGTGCATCATGTAAAGTTTTGGTTCCATTTTATAATGCACAAAACCAATTACAATTACTAAAAAAAAAGACCACAATGTTGCCTTGAATTTAAACTGCACCATCTTTTCTAAACATCTCAGAGATTCTGGTACAAGCTATAAAGTTGAAGCAGAGTTGAATTTAAAGAATTTTAAGAGCAGCTGCTTGCTAGTGCGACACGCCATAATTTCCGTACGGGCCGATTAGTCGCCTAATCGTGACAACTATTGGTGATTAGTCGACAACCAAAATAATCGATTGTGCCAGCCCAACTTTATAGTCAATAAGAGCTTTAAACACTTGTGTAATTCACCACAATTAATCATGCGTGTTAAGTTTAATATTTCAACATTGGTCATATTTCATAATTGTACGCTTCTACTTGAGCTGCCAGATGTTTACCGGAAAGGAACACCAGGGAGTGTTTGTGTGTGAGGGGGGACTCAAACGGATCAGGCGACCTTATAAGGTTGCAGGAAGTTGAGAGGTGATTTGGAGTGGCATTTACAGGAATTAGCTTTTGATGATGGTGCAACAAGATGTGATTTCAAGGTATTGGACTGTTACTACTATCCGATAACAGATAAAACTGTGAAAGTCTGAAAACAGGAGCACATTACCCCTTACAGGGAGCCCACACAATACAACGTTATTTAAAACCCAATATGTGTGTGTTGAGTAAATTATTATTAAATTATTTGATTGTGTTTTCATTTGCTGTTGTGTTTATTTTTTTGTTTGTTTTTGTGTAGCTATTCATTTATTTTTTGTTTTGTGTTATTAGCTTTTTTTTTTTTGTTATTGTGTTTAGTTTTTGTTGTTAATGTTTAGCTACTTGTTTTTTTTTCTCCAGGTGCTGTTGTGTTTTTGTTAACTTTTTTTTGTTCAGGTTTTTGTTTAAAAATGTGTTTTCGTGTTTTGGCACTTCAGGGCCACCGTAAATTATAGTCCACAACAAGTAATCTTAAATAGTTCAACTCCTGTACTTGTACAGTTGCTAAAGCTTTTGTTTGCTCCAGCTTGACACTTGGAACAGCATATTTCCATTATTTTCCAATAGTGATGAATCAATGAAAGCAATTATTATTATTATTAGTTTTGTCACTGTACTGAAATATAAATTTATAGGCCACTTCCTGGTTTAATGAGGATTATGACCTGACGGGAAGGAGGCTATTGTTTCTCTGCATTGTGGATGGTTTCTAAATGTTCAATTCTATATTCCTGTATCCATACCTTTATTCCTGTTTCACATTTTCTTCCTTGCCTCATGCACCAACCCTCCACAAAGATTTGTGGAAGTTGTTTGTTTTTGCAAAATATACATGTCACTTATTGGTTTAAATGACAAACGAATACTATGTAAAAGGCACACCCACACACAAAAAAAATTGATGATATGCAATCGTTCTTTGTTTGCATTCGTCCACCCTCATTCACTCACACACGGACGCACAGGTATGTAATGTGCTGGTGGGGATGTGCTCTGACATGCTTTTATTTCCTTCTGCCACATTCTTATCCATCTTGAAACTCTCCTTGTGTGATCGTCTTTCAATCCATGGCTGCAGGCCTAAACTCCCGGTCACTGTTCAGCTATGACTCAAGGACATGCATACCATTGAGTTGGGAGAAAAAAAAAACATCACGTCACTTTCATCGCAACCATTGTGCAATCGTGTAAACGTTTTTTTTGAGCCGCGTGTACTTAAGGATGGATCAGTGCTTTGAGAATAAAGAAAACAGTGACTGACAAGAATTTGTGTGTCTATTTGCAGATAAGAGTTTTCCCTCACTTTCCCTGCTGCTGCTTTTGACTCAAACAGTTATGGTTATATGCCTTGTGCTGTGACTCAGTAGCACCCCTTAGGAATATGCACGGCACTAGTTCAAATTAATTGAGAATGTGTCATTTTATTATAAGTACCAGATTGAATTATTGCAAAAATATGATTTAAAAAACAAACAAACACAAAATGTGTGAGCTTTGTGGGTGTGAATGTTTTTGAGGACTTTTAAAGTGAGGTTTTTTTTTTTATTCTGGGCCTCCTTAAAATGTCATCTTCTATGTACAAATAGTTAAAAATTTTACTTTAATACTGTAACAAAGTTTGTACTCTTTCAGGTTTTCGTTGTCATTTTGAAATACAGTGAAATCCCGGTTATCGCGGTTAATGGGGACCGAGACCACCCGCGAAAACTGAAAATCCGCAAAGTAGCGGCGCCCCTTCAAAAATGCTTAAAAAAACCGATACAGGTATACAGTATACCCCCCTGTATACAGTACACCATATAGAATACGGGTGGAGAGAGAGAGAGAGAGTGAAATTCATGTTATAACAAAAAATAAACAAATTATTATTAAAACTTATTATTTTTTTATTCCCCAGCCATTATTTTTGTATTTATTCAATTACTTCTTTTTGTATTTATTTAATTACTTCGACTTTTACCTGCTGGTACGCCGTCCGGTGTGCCCTGTGAAATGAAAGGGTGCATTCTTCATTTATATATTTATTCATTTATTCATTCATAACTGACAGCCTCGCGCTCCGCTCGTGCTCGGTCACGCATTCACGCCGGACCTGCTTCCCCGAAGCGTGTCTCCGTTCGGTTGAACTCGGTTTCATTTCGCCCCGCTCGTGCCCGGGCGGAAGGCGCTCCTCTTCGTCCACTCTCCTCTTCGCCCACGCTCTTCTTCGGCGCACGCCGGCCGTCTAACCGCTCCAGCGCCCCGTCGTGCCGCTCGGCGAAACTACAATGCCCCCGCGGAGCGGAGCGAATGGAGAGCCCCGATCGTGCCCGGGCAAAAAAGTTTTTAATTTTTGAATATATTTTAGACCCGCGAAGCACTGAACCCGCGAAAGGTCAACCGCGAAGTAGCGGGGTTTCACTGTATCTTCACTCTATCAGTGGTTCCTTTATTCGTTTATATAAGACATCCATGATGCATGAAAGTCGCAACATATTTGAAGCTGTCGGACAGCAAAGCAACCACAATAATAAACTGCATATCATCAAATTAATTCTGAGGTGCTACTTGATCTCATTAAATCCTCAATTCGGCCTCACAGGGTTAATAAAGTAAAGAGTAAAGAGTCTATACCTAGACTGCTGTAATAAGTGACTCTTAGTAAGGCAGCATGTATTTTATTTTATTTCTCATTATTGATTTTCCTTTCAGGTGATGCCACAGTGACCATCGCTCACAGATGTACCCCGAGGGAGCGGCTGAAGGAGCTAACCAGCCTGGCAGACATCATTGTTACCGCTGCTGGTAATTAACCTCGATGGCCATTTCGTTAGTTCATTTGGAAAAATGGTGGCGGTGCTTAGTGTCCCGTGTTGAAATAAATCCACTTGAAGCTCGCCGTTAATCTAGAAAGTTAAGCTTGTTGCTCAGTGAATCGAAAGACTTGAACTAAATACATACATATCAGGTATGTCAGTTGATATACTTTACATTTTCATCTCAGTGCTTTGAGTGATTGGAGATAATAGCGATGATGAAAGAAAGGAAAACAATCTGATCTTTTATCACTTCATGCTTTTCTATCGTTTTGTGTGTGTGTGGGGGTGTTTGCGTGTGTGTGTGTGTGTAGGCGTTCCCGGTCTAATCACAGCAGACATGGTGAAAGAAAGTGCCGCAGTCATTGACGTGGGCATCAACCGCATTGTGGATCCCAAAACGGGGAAACTGAGGCTCATCGGTGATGTGGACTTTGAGGGTAATTACTTGGTTTGAGTTTTTACAGCTTCATGTACTTGTTAATGTGATAAAGAGCAGACCATGATTCGGAAATGAGAATTAAAGTGTTATCAGATTACTCCGGGGAGCAATTATGCAAATGTTCCTTCACAAAGTTAATTTCAAGTCGATTCGGTTTTGCAGTGACTTCTAAAAGAGTTCAATGGGTAGTGTACACTTAATCAACAGTTACAAACACACACGGTCCCTGTCGAGATTGTATCGCGTCGATCGATTCACCCAAAACCTGGTACACACATATTGATTTAAAAATAAATAAATGAATAAATCTGAAAATGGGCTATTTTGCGAATGCTAAATGAATGTAATCAATGAATGAAAATGAAAAGTTATATTTGTAAAAAGATTTTTCATCAAAAGGACAAAATGTGGCTCCTGTTTAGAAGAAATTAGCTACCGATACTAGCCGCTAATACCAAAGGCAAACAAAATGCAGTAGTTGGCGCTATACTGCAATGATTTGCCACATTTACATTATCGTCCGTGTCTGAAAAGGATTTTGTTCACAATCTTTTGCCATTTTGTTGAATTAAATTGTATATATCATACTCCTGGAGGTATCTGTACTTGGTATAGGTGAGTACTCAAAAAGTGAATCCGTGTTTGTCACATGTGTTGCAGGTGTGAGGGAGAAGGCCAGCTTCATCACTCCCGTTCCTGGAGGCGTTGGTCCTATGACGGTGGCCATGTTGATGAAGAACACTGTGACCGCTGCAAGAAACGCACTGATGCATTAGCATGACACACACCGTGACGCACACACTTTTCTAGAGAGCTTTTCACCATGACGTCACGCATACTTCCGGGTGGCAAACGCTCAAGGGATTTCAGATCTCAAAAGTCAATTGACCAAACCTGGGCGCAAAATGGCCGCCCCTGAGATGGCTAGATACAGGTTGGATTTTGCTGATTAATTCATATTCCACATCCGCAATATGTATTGTTTAGACACACATAAACATTTTGTAATGGCACAGATGTGGTCTTTTGACGGTGAAATGGATAGCGTGTTGTAGCGCTCATGTTAGCGAGCAGGCTAGCCCTTAAATTTTTGCTAAGTTACTCAACACAGCCAGACGTTCTATACATAACTGCGTGAAAATGACTTGCACAACCACTTTTAAAGGTGGCCGTAATTCACCTCTCAGCACTCGCGCAATCGCTTTACAGCGGGTTCCGACATCTGCTTGATTTATCCTCGCCACCCCCTAGATTCTTTTTGATATACTCATTTTGAAACCGATTCGTATATCAATTTATTTTTCCGTGTTTTCAGTTCAATTCAGTAGTAGTCAATCACGTTATGCCACCCGGAAGTACTCTGGTGCCTATTGTTTACAAATGTTCTGAAAAGTTATACAAGCATCGAGGCTCCATACCTGCTTACTTGAGACATTTCTACCATGTTTGTTTTAGTTCCTTTATTTATATTTACTTATTTATTTCTTAAATAAGAGTTGATATTTTTTCTACCGTGGGCATTTGGATTCCTTGTGGACCAAGCAGGTTTCACGGGAAAGTGAAAATGAAATAAAGCGTTCTTCAGATGCTCTGAAAAAGGAGTGTTATGTTTTCAAGTGCCAAGAGTGGTCATAAAGCGTACGCCGCGTTGAAACAAGCCTCCGGGTTATTACGCCCCCTCTATAACTCGTCACTCTCATCCGCTCAGAAGGACCTGTCTGTGCATGCAAAGTATGTGGGAATAAAAGAAGTTTGATGTCATTTTTTTTTCTGTGGAAGTGGAAGCTTCTTTTTTTTTTTTTTCATCAATCGGCTGTGATAAAAAAAAAATTCCCTGCGGTTGTTAGTGCACTATATATAAAGTTCAGAGGTTGTTCAGTAGCACGGCATCGAAGCAACGGTTTTAAGAGAGACAAAATGTTAATGCAGAGACTCAAAGTGGGTGAGTTTATCCTTTTTCAATTTATAGATATGATAGCTAAAATACTGCAGCTTTATTGTGATGGTTTAAAGATGGAATCCTGTCTTATTGTTTTTTGGGGTTTTTTCCTCAGGCATCCTCTCAGCCATTCTTCTTCTCCTGGCAGCGTCGGGACAGTCGGCACAAACCACAAAAAATCCCACACGGCTTCAAAACAGTAACTGATCTATTCCTCTATATCCCATTTCATTTGTTGGACAGCTACATTAATCTGCATCGCACTGTGGTTCTAATGTGACTCATGAAGCTAAATTAGATAACATTAATATACCATGTTAAATTAATATTTCCTCTGACAGTCAAAACAGATCAAGTTTTTGTTTCTCATTAATCAATCTGTACCTAATGTTCTCTTTCTTTCAATGCCAGTAAATATTTAATAATATATTTATTTATATTTTATACTAGTGAACTGACAGAAAAGGTGCTTCCCCAGTAGTTACTGATTTATTTTTAATATCATTTTATGATGATGATCGTCCATTTGGTGACGTATATTTTTCTGATTACATTATTTTATCAAAACCAAAATAGTATACGCACCAAATAAAAACTTGGGAAGAATGTTATTGAACATTTTAGAAATAAAAAAAAATCACAAAAATCGTTTGACAAAGCAGTAATATTTTTAAAAAAAAAAGTTTATTCTCTCATGTTTATCCATGACCATTTACTGTCATACATAGACTGTTCTAATGCGATCCAAAACGATAACTTTATCAATGCTCACTTTGTGTGAAGCACATTGAGTTGCCTTGCATTTAAAATTAGCTTTATCAAGTGGCCTTGATTTGCCTTTTGATTGAGCGAGAGTCACAACATTATTAACAGCTCTCACAATGATACAGTGCAATTCTATGCCACTGTAAACTACATTATCATAATGTACTTGCGACCAAATGTTGACTTCATACCACAATCGCACTGTGTCCAGTAGGGCTGAAAGATTTATCGTTTTGGGACCGAAATCGCATTCTCAGCCAACGCGATTTTGAGATCGTCAAAGCTGCAGTTTATGACTTTATTTGTACTATATGCAAGTCCGTGCACAGCAGCAGCAACGAGGTGCGTGATGACAAATACACGACCCCACTAACAAGTACTGTTTTAATCGCTAAAATGAAATACAGAGTCGAGGAGGACCCAAAAGAAGTGCTTAAGTGTACTGTGAACAGAAAGGTTGTATTTCACTCAATACGTATCTCGACTTAAAATAAGATGACGGCTACATTGGCAATTTAGCAGACGTTCTCAGACCGGAACACGGAAACGGCTGATGTCATCATGACAAAGAGGTTCAATATCAAACGTATATTAAATATTTATAATCTCATTGAAAATATTTGCACTATTACTGAGTTTTGAGCTCCACACAATAATAGGACTCAAAATGATAGATTTTAATCAATTTAGTTTTGCTAAGGGATAAATTCACATATAATCTGACATTTATGTACAAAGAAAATGTACAATAGTACAAAATGTAAAATATTTAAAAATATATGCACAATTACACAAATACAAAATTATACTTGACAAAAAGTAGCTCTTAAAAACTTGAGAAAGAACTGCCCCCCCTCAGACCACCTCTTTGGTGCCCACATAACAGTAATGTCATGTTTGTAAATGTCACTGTACGTTGTGAAGAAAATCGCATATTAACTTGAACTCGCAATATCTGTTAGAAAAATCGCAATATTTTTTTTTCCTAAAATCGTTCAGCCCTTGTGTCCAGTCATCTTACAATCTGAAAATTTGAACTACAAATGAACAAATGATCAGTTCCAATAGCAGTACCAGTTGACCTAAATTCTAACGTTATCTAATTGTAGAACCTCTCAGCCCAATTCTGCAACATGGTTTAACGTACATGTATGGTGGCTAACGACATTTGCTCTGTGCAGGCAGCATGGAGGATCCGCTACTTTTGAGTTCCCACAGACCGTGTGGAAGCCAAGACCAGCACTTCTGTCTAAACGGCGGCACTTGCGTCTACCCCCAAGATACCAGCAAACCCTTTTGCATGTGAGCATTCAAACACGCACTTGAAGGAACATGTCCGACTCGCCTTCGTGTCGGGTCGTGTTCTCTCTCTCTTGCTCTCTCTCGCTCTCTCTCTCTCTCTCTCTCTCTCTCTCTTGTTCTCTCTCTCACTGTCTCTCTCACCCTTTCTCTCCTTGGACTGCGCTTACCTCTTCTCTGTGTATAGCTGCACATCTGGCTTCAGCGGGAATCGCTGCCACTATGACCGCGAGGTGGACACCATGTTCTCTCAAAGTCACATCACTGCGGAGCATCTCATCTCACTAAGCTGTGGGGCGGCCATCCTCGTCTTCATTTTGGCATTCATCACTTACTGCGTCGTCCGCAGGAGGTGAGTGACTGGCTTTGTGATATGTGTGAATCATGCATTGATTCAATCATTTGTCACCTTCATGATTCTATGATTGATACATGGAGAGGGGGTTTGCACATCGGCCTCACTGAGTATGAGATTGGCGGTTAAAACTCCTCCAAGCATTCATATTCACACCTAAGGACAATTTGGAGTTTTCAAGTGACACAGATAGACGTGTTGCCTCGAACAAATGTTTATTATTCTTTTGTATGAGCAATTGTTGGGCCTGTTCCTCTGTGGTTTTGTGATGTTGTTTGTTCACTATTTATTTTTGACACATAATACTTGTTTATTTTCAGGTGTATAAAATCAGAAAAACAAATGGAATCTGCACCACTTGAGGTGACAGCGTGACGTCCTCCCGACACGTTCTTCAACCGTCTCCGCCGTATTTAAGCATACACAACAGTCATAGAAACAATTTATTTTCATTTGCACAAAGCGACAACTTGTAATGTTGTACCTATCCCAAAACAGCCAAAAGTAACAAAACACAATGTGCAATTGTCCTTTAAAGTACATGAAAAATGTGAGTATTTATTGCTATAACTTATTTTATGTTCAATTTATTTAATTTTTTCTAATAAATTAATGACATTTCACTTGTGTGTCTTCTTTTTACCAATAACTACCCATGGCATTGTGAAATATAAATGGGTTGACCACCTGTGTTGTGACTTTTTTTCTTTCAAATTTTTCAGTGAAAATGAAGTTTTGTAATATACTCCTGATTAATGGGCCCCATTTGTAGCAGTTACCGCCTGTATGTCACAGAAAATACTGATTGCAAATTGGGTTTTCCAACAAATGTGTTGGGGTGTGCTTATTTATGATGAGTATAAGTGCACAAAAGGGGAACACGTTTGATGCATTGTGACGAAGACCCTGAAGTTCCCCAGCAACTAAAGCTCTAAATCCATTTTGTTAGGTACCGACAGACATTCAGCAACATGCACAGTTACTAAATGATGGACACATGGAAAACGGTCTCATCTTCCTTCAAATAAAATGTATTTTTGTATTATTTTATTCTTTTTAAAATGAAAAATGGCAGAATTTGATAACCCAAGAACCTCTTGAATGGATTTCATCTGTATTAAACAGGTGCATCTCAATAAATTTTAATTTCTTAGGAACATTTATTTCTATAATCAGATTATAAATGTGAAATTCATACAGACCCCTTCAACAGAAAAAAAAATTCCAAAGACTTATTCTCACATAAGAAATGATTTTTTTTCTCATGTTATAATCACATTTCTTGCGATGGTCAAAATTTGGGTTTTTGTGTGCAGTCATCGTCAAACGGCCGTCGTCATTTTGGAGCCCAAGACAAATCCAGTCATAATATTCATCAACAACCAACAAATGTAAATTTGAGAAAATTTGATATCGTGAGAAAGGTAAAGTCCAACAAATCATTCTTGAAGGTTATTTTCTTACGAATAAAACGCATTTCGACCGCTTGAATTCTTTGCGTCATTGTCCATTTGTTGTACTACATTCTCCTTGGCAGACACTGACAGCAGTGCTACTGGCAAAAAAAATGATGAAAACTGTTAATTTTCTTCTTGTCTCCTCCTCTTCCCACCTTCACTGAGAGGTGAGTTTTTTTTAATTGAACCGCTGAAATAAATGTTTTCCATTGTATTGAATGTTACAAATATACACTTCTCATTTGCCATTGTTAAATTTAAAGAAGATCTGTACTTCCTAATTTGTCAACGGATACTCTGACTCGGGTCAAAACTGGCACTGAACATATGACGTGTGCATTGAACACTCCAAGGTTATCATTAGCTCGCTGACAATGACAGTCAAAGGTGTTCATTTTTACCTTTGTAACATAACAGTTAGAATATAGCGTGACGAGTACCTGTGGGGTGTGTGGCAGGTGGGCGGACTTGTTTAAAAAGCTAATTACGTTACTACATCGCAAAAAAAGTAATGGTGATTATGATGGTGATGATGATGATGATGACGATGATGCCTTCAGGGCCCGTCTCTAACTGTGGGATCTTTTTGTTTCTTGTCTCCAAGTGAATGACAGCCTGCCTCGACCGCACCCACTCCGCCACATGAGCTCACCTCATATTACCGTTAAGTTAGTTGGTTAGCGACACCCACTCCACCACAACACAACACTAAAAACACGTCCACGGCATTTTTCACATTTTAGCAGAGCTGAACCCCCGCACGTCATCGTTCCAAATGGCAAAGGTGTCTCCTCTTCTCTCAATTTTCGGTAAGTCTGAAGTTTTTTGCTGCTTTTGAGATACGTTTTGCTCAACTTGACGGCTTTAAATGTGATGTTAAATCGTGCACATCATCAGAACAAACCGTATAAGCCCTTCGATTATTTTGATTGCATACAAGCAATTTATTGTTTTAATGTATTGTTAGTGAAGTGGTAGAAGTGAAATTTCTCAATCAAATTTTAATTTGGCGTTTCTTCACAGTGATTCCTCACCTAAGCACATAATGATGGATTTCAGCAGCTAAAATCCAAATCTACACATAATGTTTAAAATTAATGTGACTGAGAATATTACGTTTTTAACTAATAATAGAAATTTGGATGCTCAGAAGTGATCCAGGTCTTAAATTATTTAACAGATCTTAAATGTGAGGTAGTTTTGCATTTATTTTCTTCGACATGAGTTTACACTCACATTTGTGTTGTTTCTATGCCTTAGAGTATACCAAAACTAATCACAAATCGATCGTAAGCATTTATTACGGTCCAGTGGCAAATGTAAAACCATTAACAGATTAATTATTATTATTTAGCCAATTAAATCCTTTCTATTTTCTATACGAAATATTTGATTTATATAAGAAGTTATGTAATATTCAGAATTTGAGTATATGCTAGTTGTAAAAAAGATAAAAATAATAGATAAAGTGGAAATATTTCACCATGTGTAATGAATGTTCCACTTTTTTTCAATTGAACTGCCACAGAAAGTTGCATCACATTCTAAATAATTGAGACTTCGCTGTGTGTCGGCTCAAAAGGAGCAATTCAAATATGTTATGAACGTTAACTAAGCATCACATCGCAGCAGAATTTAGAAAACGTGGCAACACGTGGTCCTTCAAAATGTTTCTCATGATTTATTTTGCACTCATTTGATAGAAAAGTGGGAAAATGGGGATAATACAATGTCAACTCTGTCCAATTACACTTTCAAGTTCATACTCCTTAATTTGTGTTTATTGTTATTGTTACAGCACATAAAAACATCAAATGTCTTAAATATATTTGACTGTTTAGCAGTTGCATCAGTATTGTGCTGATGCAGTAAAGGGTCAATAAGTAATCATGTGGGGTAACGACGCAGTTAAAGGGCTGCCATGGAACATGTGTGTCGCTCAAACGAATGATCTCCTTTTCACTCCTGTGGCTTACTCTTATTTGCTTTGTCTTGATCTTTAGAAACAGTTGCTTCACCCTCACTGGCACGCCACAATGTCACTTTTGTTTCAATCTCACGTTTCACTTTACCTTCGCAATCCTTTGAAAAAAAATCAGTTCCTCCAACAAACTGGTAACCACAACTTGTTTGATCACTTATCTTCTGCTTCCGGATGATGTGAGCAATCTGTCTTTTTACACGCCTTGACAACCCTCCCAATCGATATTCTTAACAAATGAAGCCACATATACTCCTTTGTTTAAGCAGTTGGGAAAACTTAATATAAATATCAAACCATTATTCCTTCTCTATAACATTTTTTTTGTTAGTTTTTTTCGGAGGAGCCCACATTTTATTCGCTGGTTGAAAAACCTCCCAAAAAAACAAAAAGCGCCTAATCTCTGAACATGTGGGGGTCCGAATCTTTAAAAACCCTGTAACGTGAATTCAGAGATTTGTTTCTAAATACATTATACATGTTTGAAGAGAATTATTGAAAATTGGAAAGACATAATGAGGTAGTACCATATTGTGAAGATACAGGTTTAAACATTTTTTCACCTTTCAGTTTTCCAGATTTTTTGGGAGGTGTGGCTAAAACGGCCCCCGGTGACAGACTAGGGCGTCTGGTATGAGTCGCCCCCTCACCCGCTTTGTTAGAACTTGAATGCCTTTGTTGGCATCTGTGGTGATTTAACAATTGTATGCTACTTCTTTCTTATTACGATAGGCCCAGACCTGTTAGCTTGCAAGCTAGCTAGTGGCTAGTTGCTAATTGCAATGTAGAACTCCCCACAATGACTCCGCTGTATATTCCAGCCACTGGAAGATATTTCTTTGCTTTTCAAAAATGTAGCATAAGAAATCTGCTCAAGACAAAGTAGCATTCATTCAGATTTTTCAGACGTGTGTCGTGTCACACATTTCACAAAAGCTCCCATTTGAGAGCAGACATTTTATTTCAATTGTCGCGATTTTGAGTCTTAATTTTCTATTCTGTTTTATTCTTATAAATTCCAAGGGTTTGTTATCATTTTTGTTACGTCATTTATTTATTTGTCACTTTTTTTTGAGGACTTTAAGGAAGTTGTGCGGCTACCCCAACCGGACAGCTGAACAAAAGAGGTGCACCTGAAAACAAATAAGAACTAAACTCCGAAAGCATAACTAAGAGTATGAGACAATCGTGGAACTCTGAAGTTATGTGAAAAGAAAATTCAACCTCCCTCACAAAAACTAACTTCAGCGAGCCAACTGGCAGTGTTGACTCCCTGAAGACAAATCACCCAACTGAGAAGACAGAAACACCTTCAGTTAGTCTGATTGTCGCCAGGTGTGAGAGCAGAACCCAGGTGCATGCAATAGATTCTGATTAATTGTGTGACCCCCCGGCGAGGTTCTTTCTCAAAAGGTTCTAAAGTCAAACAAGAATGATCTGGCTTTTCTGGCGTTGGCTAATATGTTCTGCTTGCACAAATGAGTCTCCTGCATTGTCATCAAACATGTAAAAACATGAAGAGGTGGAAACGGAATATGTGGAGCAAGAAAAAAAAAAAGAAAGGACTACTCAGTGGCAATCATTTGATGCAGTATTTTTTTCTTTTTTCATAGTTGTCTGTTTTTTTTTAAATTTTTTTTTTAATTTATTTTTTTTATACTAGTAGTTACTGTTTTTACCTGCATACTTGAATTTGGGTGTAGTTCACCCACTTGGTCCCTAAGAGGCGCCACCACACATGCATTGTTACTGTTTCTGGTACTGTTCTTGTTGAAATAAAGATCTCGAGTGGTAAAAGAGTGAGCTAGAACAGAGACAATGGTAATAGTATCGTGGAAGCTGATAACTGTAGTATACATGTCCGTGGTAATATTAGCCACTGATGGTGTCTCGGTGCATTTACTTTGGTAAAGGCAGAATTCGTTCCGTTCCCATCATGTGACAGAATGAATGTGCAAATCTGTTCTTTATATATCTTTTACAGCAGTGTTTACCAACCTTTATTGAGTCAAGTCACATATTTCGCATAGAAAAAAACATTTCATGGTACACCACTTAGCAAGACAATGCACAAAAAGTATAAGGTTAATTATGTGTCTTCTGTCATCTAGTGGAAGAGCACTTCATGGTTTTGCCTGTTACTAGATGTGTTTATCGTAGTTTATGACCAAAAACAGTTTTTTATTAGAAAAAACAATATATAATTTTTTTTTTTTTTTTGCCAAAATAGTTGACTGGCTGATGATCTCTTATGGCACAATAATGTGCCACAGAAAACTGGTTGAGAAAAACTGCTCTACAGTATTACAGAAGATGCACATGCTTATAAAATTCTATCCATATTTTGTGTTCAACAGGTGTCATGCTGTTGTGGCCTTTTGTCCTGACAAAGAGCATCTCATCCATACTTCACACTACGCACGCTGACTCCTCCATGTCTGCAGGTACATTGGCTAATTATTTAAAAAAAAAAAAAAGGCGATACACCACTGTTTAAACGGCAGGTTTTTGTGATTTGAAAAATGTAAAAAATCCAAATCTTGGCTACTGTTAATGTGACCTATAACCCTAAGAACGCCACCTCCCTCACAAACATAAAGCTTTTAGAAAAAATGCATTTAAGTGCCAGTGATTAACCCCAAATAAAGTTCAGCTGTTCTTGTAGGCTTTTCCGAGAGAGATATTTGAAGTATTAAGCATTCTGTATGTTGCTGCTTTCACCTCAGGCCATGGAGAGGAGCGCTCCCATGTGGCGAAGCGCTCCACCCAGAATTGTGACTCCTCTTTTGCCGACTACTGCATGAACGGAGGTCAGTGCATGCTGCTGGTGGATGTCAACGAGCACCACTGCAAGTAAGTGTAAACAACTGGTGTGTGTATGGGGGGGATGATTAGGGGATGATTAGGGTATAATATAATTTTTTAATTAATTAATTTATTTATTTATTAATAAATAATTTTTGTTCTGAATGCACTCGGCAGGTGTCACAGTGGTTTCTACGGCCCCCGCTGTAGCAACTTTGAGTTGGTGTTCAAGCCAGTAGGAGAGGAGCAGATCATCTTTATCATCTTCTGTGTGACTCTGCTAACTTTGGGCCTGGCTGGAGCGCTCTACTGCTGCTGCAAGTGGGTAGTGTCCTCAGAAGGATCATCATGCAATCTTGTTAGCGCGCTCTGTGTCCTCATAATGATCCTTTTCAATAAGAATAATCAGTCCTTCTTTGTTCAAATGGTCTCTTGTTATGCGTTTTGAAATTGGCATTGTTTTTCCATGTACAGTCTTATTATAAGTAGAATATTATTTATTCCATATTATACTATACGTAACATAATACAATACAACAATACAACTTTATTTATATAGCGCATTTCGCAACAGCTTGTTGATTTGGTAACAGCAAGTTCAAAATGACTTGGGCACTTATGCTATTAAGCTTGCAAGAGGCTCTCTCTTTATTTACAAAATTAGAATCTTCATGGGGGTAGTACAATTTATTTATATACCGCTATTCTTTTCTTATACAAGTTGTCATTTTTGTGGGGGGGATTGAGGATGTGGTGGTTTAATGGTGAGTATTTTTTAAAACAATATGAAACGTGAGCAGTCTATGCTCACCACATCAATCACGACCTTTGAAACTACTTTCTTTGAAGTAGGCCACGCTGTGCCTGTCGTCTACCGTCCTGCTCAATACAATAAGGACTTTTTGGAATTACTTTTCAAATCTTCTTGCTAAAAAAGGTTCAAGTCTGATCATATTCTCATTGTCAGATGACTTTTTTTTTGTAAAGGTTCCTGAGCAAAACGTGTTACGGTACTCTCAATAATTGGTGTGTGTTTGTGTTGCAGGTATAAGAAGAATAATTGTAATCCCCAAAAGAAGCGACAAGGCTACAAAGGAGTGCAGACAATCTAGCGTGTCCACGTTGGAAATGACTACATGAACCCTTTTATATAAATACTTTTTTTTTTTTTTAATTTCTACGTTTTTAATTTAAATCTTGCACTTTAGCTTTTGGCATGGTGTAGCTTGTATTTATTTGTACCTTTCTGCATTTTCTAACCCCGGAAAATCACTTTGTGTTTAGTCAGAAAGAATGTTGATAATTTATTATTCTAAAGACTTTATGTGTACACTAGAAGTTCTGTCACGAAACAATAAAAAAGTGCATCTTACCTTGGTCTATATTTATAAATATCACATGATTTACCGATACCTTTCACCACACGTATCTCAACTCTCTTACAGTGAGGCGTCCATTTACTTAAAGGACACTGAGTATTATGCTTTTCAATTTTATTACCAGCTTTGGTCAAAATATCACAATGGTCGATAATTACAGTTGTGTCTTGACTTACAAGTTGGATTAGTTTTGTGAGCTCATGTGACCCAGAAAACATCGCAAATCATATATCACTGAAATGAATGGCAATGCCATGAATCCATTCCAATCACCCATAAACACCGACAAAAATGTTGGCAACTTTTTTTTTTGAAGAAGAAAAAAATTGTC
Source organism: Idiotropiscis lumnitzeri (assembly GCF_059441095.1). Classification (NCBI taxonomy): domain Eukaryota; kingdom Metazoa; phylum Chordata; class Actinopteri; order Syngnathiformes; family Syngnathidae; genus Idiotropiscis; species Idiotropiscis lumnitzeri. The sequence continues at coordinate 23,880,904 of NC_142391.1, read as the reverse complement.
AGAAAACACACAACATAATTCAAGCGGATGTAAGGAATTACGCTATTTGTGCATGGTAATTTCATGAATTCGTCGTTTAGCTCCTTCTGGTGTGTGCCTCTCGACAAGACATGCATATTGATATGCAAAAAGAAGAAGGTCGTGATATTTGTATTTTTATTGCTGAGGATAAAGAATATATGCCAGTGAGTACAGCAAAAGCGTCGCACTTGACGAGGGTGTGTTTCTGCAAGATAGCGACTTGTGGATCTTCAAGCAGCCTCATTAGATCTAGATCACAAGTAAAGTAAGCTATAACTCCGAAACAGCTGTTCGACCTACCCTCACCCTTAAAATCATAAAAAAAAACAAATCCCCAAAAATCATGTATGAAATTAATTGATACAGACAAAAACAAAAGATATTTTTGATATGTTCAGAGTCACTTTTAATTTAATCTACTAAAAACTTTTTTTAAATAGTCATTTTTATCATACATTTCTTACAAAAATGCTTTTTCAGTTTTAGCTTTGGTTTGTTTTTTGTCAAACTATAATAAACTTGGTTCAAATTGGGAAAGATGATTTGCGATACAAATGTTTTGTTTCGAGCGTGTTCAAGGAACGACTTGCATCACTGTGTCAGAAGAAACGATGCATCATGACGCTCGCGTGTCGAGTTAATGTATACTCCAACCGCCCTTATTACTTTCGAAAGCAAACCCAGTGAGCTGTTTCTAAGTATAGAATCGGTCGTGTTAGTGCGCTCTCTATGCAAATGGGTCCGATAATCACACGTAAACATTAACCCGACATTTGCAGCATCGTTCCCCAGATTCTGCAGAATTTCCGCTCATCTCGGAGGTGCGTGCGCGTTGAGGTTATGATCTCATTGTTGCGCGTTAGGTGGTTAGTCAGTGGAAGCTTTGCACTAATCTTTGCATGTGTTACACCATTGACCGGACAGAGTTAGGTGTAGGGCAGGGGTCTCAAACTCGCGGCCCGCGGGCCCCGCGAATTTGATATGATATTTACAGTGTAAAGTGCCAGTCTGTAGTTATAAAGCTTTAATTACAGTGTAATTAAAGCTTTATAACTACAGAAGTAGGCCTACTCATCCCAGAACTATGGTTTATGCTTAGGATCTCTGCTATTTGACAAGATTTTGATTCGATTGACAGGAGACCCATGCGCGAACAGGATGTGCAGTCTGACGGAGCTTTGCATCAGCACTAGCACAGACGGGACTAATTATAAAATGTAGGATTACCTGGTCACAGTGGATAAAATTGAACCGCGGATTATTGTTGGGCACATCTTCAGCTTTAAAACGAGGGTAGGATTGTAATTTTTTTTCGATGTTTTAGTAGGGGTTTGATTGATGAATGTTCCACTCATGTTCAGGACAATTCATGTTCAGAAGAAGATTAAAGAACTGTTAATACAGACATTTGACTCATTATTATTATTATTATTATTATTTATTACTGATTAATTTTCTTATTAATTTCTAATTTATTTTCTTATTAATTCCTTATTTATTTTTAAATCTTATTTTGTGTTAAAAAATAAAAATAAAGACATTTGAGAAGATTAGATTTTTTTAATTTTTTTCTTGCGGAAAACCTCATGCGGCCCAGCCTCACCCAGAGTCTGCCTCTAGTGGCCCCCAGGTAAATTTAGTTTGAGACCCCTGGTGTAGGGTATTTTAACTTTTATTACTATTAACAGAGGTCATATTCACATTAGTTCACCATCGCTACCGCACGGCGATTCTCCTTCTCCTTGTTTCCTTTGCCAACAGTCCTTTCAAAACAAAACACTCAACACTGCCCCCCACTGTACAGCACTATATCACATCCCAACATAGACCAGATAAGAAAGGTCATCAACTGATTGCAACATCATTGAAAGAAAATGTACTATTCCAGGTGCTACAACCCTCCCCTGCAGAATAAAAGTTGTCCTCAACATTGTTGCGTAAATGTTTTACTATAGACCAGGACATCATCTAGGTATGGAATACATATTTTGTCTCTGAGACCTTTTAAACTTTCCTCCATACTGCGCTGAAAAGCCGAAGGTGCATTTGTGAGACCAAATGGGATCCTATTCCATTCATATAGTCCCCACGGCGTGTTGAAAGCTGTGAATTTCTTCGAGTCTTCACTGACACTCCCTTGGTGATAAGCTTTTCCTTGGTCCAGCACGCTGAACCAAGCATTCCCTCCAAGACCATCCAGAATCTCCTGTATGCGTGGTATGGGGTGTCTGTCCGGAATTGTCTTTTTCTTGAGCCCTCTGTAGTCAATACAAAGTCTTAGGCTTCCGTCTCTCTTTCTCACACAGACGACTGCAGCAGCATACGGAGAGAAGGATTTCCGTATAAAGCCTTTGTTTAACAAGTCCTGAATGTGGTTTTTGACTTCGTCATACAGCGGGCGAGGTATAGCATTGTATGTTTTTGCTACCGGGATGTCATCAGTCAGCTTAATGTCCATTTTTAAATTTTGAATGTAACCTATATCACCTTTGTCTCTCCCAAATGCTTCCGATTCCTCTTTGAGCATTTGTTTGACCACTGCTTGCTGTTCACAGGTCAAGTGGCCCACATTGACAGGTGGATCAAATGGTTGGTAATACGGACCATCTCGAGACAGGTTGGTGGGAGAGTCTGGAGACGTCTGCGGAGTTTCAACAACAACAGAATTTATCTGCTGCCCCTCTGACTGCACTGGGTAACAGTTTGTCACCCTCTGTATGCTCCCTATCACAGTTTTACAAGGCATTACAATGTCATGCTGCGCGGCATTTTCCACATAAATGTTGATTTTACGTGAGGAACAAGAAACAGTTATCAGCTGATATTCAAGTTTGAGTCCCTCATCCAATGATAGGTCCTCCTCGGGTTCAAAGAGCGTTTCGGTCTTCACTTTCAGATCTGTGTGGACAGGACATGTGATGCACTTGATTTGTCCCCTAGGGACTACAACAGGTGTCCGTCCGGTCTTTACAGAGTAAGTTACAGTCTCATTTGCAGCCCCCTGGATGAGGTTTAGCAAAGCTTCTGCCTTCCCTGACCCGAGTCTTAGTGAATTTCTGAGCATTCCAATGTTTTTGCTCGACTGACCCTGATCCTCTTTGTTTCCCAACACTTCCACAATAGCATTAAACCCTATTATTGGCCGCTGCAGGATGTCTTTGCTCGCTAGTACTGGGACAAGTAGCTCGTCTGACATAGTTTCTTTCACTTTCGGATCACACAGACTGAAACTAATTGGTACCCAGCCCTGAAATGGGATTTCAGAGCCATTCGCAGCCCTTACATCCAGCAACTCCTTACTGCTTAGCAGTTCACTGATAGGACGAATTTCGGCAGTGGGTATGTTCTGGGATCTCCATGCATCACTGATTATGGACACTTGTGCGCCAGTGTTCCACAGCGCTTGTGTCTTCACACTGTTTATTTTGCACCAGACAAGACATTTTCTTCCGCAACTCGTTTGCGTCTTGTCCATTTGTCGGAGGAGCCAACAAATTTTTCAGCTTTGGATTTTGTATTTGGCTTTGGAGTTACGGTGTTATGAGTAGGCTGTTTGTTTGTTTTTCTCTTCACAACACATGTTCTTACGGGTTCTGTTAGGGGTTTATAGCCTGAATTTTCTTGGGACTTATACTCTGAGGTTTTGGCACGTCCCCCTGTCACAACCGCTATTCGTTTCCCGATGTTTTTTTCATGCCCCCTACCTTACACCCTCTTGCCCAATGTGTGTCACTACCACACTTGAAACAGTGAGTGCAGTATTTTTTTTCTTGCTGACATGCTACACACTGCCTAGATAGTCGCCTAAAAGTGTTAGCCGACACTTTGTTTCGGTCTTTATCAACTGCCTGCCCACCACGCTGTACAGTTTGCACAAGAGATGCGACTTGGCCTGTGAGCTCCCTAATTGCAGTGTTACTCTCCTCCATTTTTGCAAAAAGTGAGTTATCTTTCTTTTGTTCATCTGACGGTTTATCTGCTAGCGGATTACTTTCGTCACTACCCCTCACGATTGTGCTCAGACTTGCCCTCTGAGTGTTCTTTTTTTCTTTGACTTTTTGGGCCCGCTCATTTTCATTGTGCTGCGCAATCTGCATTTTTTTCTAAAAGCACCTCATCACTACTATATCGTCCCTGTAAATACATCCTTGTCATTTGACAAGCCTGTCATGATGGATTGGAAACACTGGCTTTGAACTAACTCATTGTTATACTTGAGGCCAGATTGGGCACGCTCAGATGCAAACAACACCTTTTGACGCAAATCAAGCACTCGAACTAAAAAATCCAGAGCAGTTTCAGCTTTTGCTAGTTGTTGGTACAGAACCGTTGCATCTTTTTCTGCATATTGCGCTCTTAATATTTGCCTGAGAGTGGCTAAAGTAAGATCCTGCTTTCCCCCTAAATAACTCTTAAGCTTTAAACTGGGATTTACCGCCCGCACCACAGCCTCGATGACTTCAATTTCTGAATAACCCTTCCTTCAATTTGGTGTTCCAAACTGCTAAAACTCAGAGTGTCTTTAGATCCCAGGTTCTACACATGCTCGCTGATACAATTAAAAAAAAAAAAAAAACTGCGTACATGTGCAGCAGATGTTGGATTAAGCTGCTATTATACGATGTGGACATCTTGCAGTTTGGTTCAGAACTATTGGGACAATGTTGGTATATAGCTTTGCAATGGATGAATGTAAAAAAAATATATACATGAGTGCAGTGTCACCTTTCATTGGATAGGAAATATATTTTGCATGTGGGGAGAATTTATTTCTAGGACCAAAACACACTGAAATCCGAAAGTGATCATGTTACAATTTCACTTACAATGTACAAAATACCCCCCAAAAAAATAAGGATAGAAATAAGAAGTCTGGTAGCTGATGCTAACTCATAATGGGAAACACCACAGACAGGCTAAAAAGATTAGCATTGTAGTTCTAAACCTTTTAACAGCATAGACCTGTATTTGAACATGGATGGTAGCAATATATGAAGAAAAACAATAAAAAAAGTGCATCTGAATATATTCTTTATCCTCTGGAAAAAACGACCAATATGATTACAGCTTAATTACGACTTCTTCTGTATCATGATCAAATCTGCGTGAAGTATGTCTGTGTAGTGCAGTACGTTGTCCTCTGGTGGTCAAGGTGCGTAAAACAAAAATATCAGCTTTTTGAAACAAAGAAATCATGATGCAAAATACTGTTAAATTCTTAGAGTTAATTATTTTACTGTAAGTTTTCGTAAAATACAATTCTCCAGAGTACTGTTTTTATTAATACCAAACATGTTATAAAATTGTGGGTTTTTTTTGGAGAGTGGGGGGGGCGGCTGGAATGGTTCCCTCGGAAACGAGGACTTGAGATGCCAGTGTAGTCACGCAACAATTTACCCTTGTAAATCAAGACGGATTCCTCCATGACCCTTCAAAGACCAACAGGTGCATGTTTCCACCGAAACTTGAGAAAATCGGTCCCATCACAATCCACACGTTGATGTTATGTACTTTTCAAACTACTTCAAGCATGTTCAACCGCATGATGTGGTATGCTTTGGATCAAGGGCTGTTCTTTTCTTTCTCTGTATCATTTTTTGCATGAGGCAGAGCTGTGAGATATTTCTGTGCAGACACTGAAAGTACACTTGAGGGCATGTAATGAGTGTGTGTACTAATCCTAATTACACCAACAGCAGTTTTATTGGTACACTTTGTCCTGAGAGATGTAGGTATATTTCTATTTTGCCTTGAGATGCAATGTGTGTGTGCGTGCGTGTGTGTGTGAGGGCGGCTGCTATGAGGTGCTTCCCTTCAGGCTTTGTGTCAGACTTTCCACCCACGTTGATATCAAACATCCCATCCAAGGCGATGGCACGTAACTCCTGTTGGAGTGAGAAAACAAAACGTGCCAAGAACTCTCAGCATTCCACCGAGAGGGATTCCAAGGAGACACCTAGGTTGTGCCGACACAACAACAGCAGCATTGCTCACCCCGTCCCCGCCCTGTTGGAAATGTACAGAAATAGCAACACAAAACATCGGTTCATCTAATACAAGTACACGTAAACACACACACGCATGGCCAACGAGGCCACACACATTCAAAATCCAGCAAATAGTTCAAAATGATAGTCAATGTATCTGCCATGAAACACATTTTTATTCAATCTGATACTATGCAATATTATTTAACCCTTAGATGCATGAGTGAGTGGAGCCTACACTCTTCCACAAGTGGGTCAAAAATGACCCATATCGTGCCATTTTGGTGACAAATAATCACGTGTATAATAATTACTAATAATTATATTTAGGACCACACAAAAATTATCTCATGTTTGAAATATCAATATTTTCCACTTTTTAACATTTTTGAAAAAGAAAATAACCCAGCCCAACCTATAGAAAAATGTGCTGTCCGTGTGTGTCTGCAAGTGTGTGCACGTGTGGGTGTGTGTGTGTATGTTTGTATGCTGTCCAGTCATTGATAATTCCTCCCTCTTTTCCCAGTTTTGCCTTCTTGTCTCTTCACTGTATGGAGTTCAGACAAACTACCCGTTTCTGGATGTGATCGTTGCGCATTTTCACACATTACATTTAACTTTGCGATCTTACGTTACTTGGGCCGATCGGACACCTTTTTCCTCTTTGGATGGCCTTGGATGCTTCTATTCTGTGCCTGGGTTGTGGCTTTTGTCACCCCGCACTTATATGTGCAACACATTTTAATTGAATCTTTTTTAATTTAATTTTTTTACGTTTAAGTACAATGTTAAAGTCCCTGTAAAGTCAAAATATATTGTAAATTTGACATACATGATTAAAAAAAAATCACTCAAACATTCATGCTGCGAAAAGATTTCCGTTTAAAGACTCCAGGGTTTGAGCTACTATCTAATCCCACCGTTACAATGAGGCACTCTAAAGTATCCAAGCCAATCTGAGTCCCCGCTCCACTTGCTGACTGTCAAGTTTGACTTACTTACATTTTTGGGGTTTTTTTTGGGTTCCTTTTTCTCTGCGAGATGGGCTCGCACTTGCGGCCGACAACAAGGCACTCTAAAGTGGCCACGTCGGTGGATTCTCTGAAGAGAAGATGCATTTTCAGAGTGTTGCCAAAGCTTGCTAGCTCATTGCACTTTGCAATTGCTCCTAGCGCTTTAACCACGCCAAAAATCAGGAAAACTGAAATAGTGAAAAACGTTTTGTTGCTATCTACACAAATGAGCTCTACATAGTTATCAGTTTTCGTTTCTAGCAACTACCACTTAACATGTATAATGTATTATTCAACAATTCCGAATTTTAAAACTTTTTATTCCTAATTCAAGTGCCATCTCTAGGATGACGGCGTGTGTGTTTCACAGATGAATGCCCACCGACAAAGTGTCATTCCGTGACCATATAAGGAAAGAGGAAGTCATAACAATTAAGGCGGGAAGAACAAAATGTTGCCAGTGAGTGTTCGAATGGCCAAGAGAGGCCAGACGGAATAAATGAATGGAATATAAACTGCTTCACATTCATGATTGCTCATAGTGGCCATTTGTGAGGTTTGGGGATGCAAATGTTTGTTGCCCCAGGCTTGTTAATGATTACATGCGCGCACACACGAACACACACACACACACACACACCCTTCTCCTTGGACTGCAAATGCAGGCGCGCGTCTATAAAGGCTGCACACAACCCCAGCAAAGATTAAGTGAGCACAGCACAGTCTCCTTCATACACACACTAGTCGGACTAGCAAACTTCCCGACATCGACTCTTCGTCCTGGGATATGAACACCTTCATCCTCTCCTGCCTCCTCTTCTTCGGTAAGTCAACTTTCGTAGCCGCAAGGGGAAAGGAAAGCCGACGAAAGGGTGAAAATGAGGAATGTCAATGCAAGCGAGGACTCGTCTTGCACAAGGAAGAAATTTCGTACTTGTGACAGCATCGGCATTGAATGGGGAATTGGCTCATGCAGACCACGTGTTTTACTCTACGAATGCCCTCATGATTGCAATTGTGTGCTTTTGAAGAATGTCTCTCTCTCATTTGGGTTCCACTGGTTCAACTAATTTGCGAGAACGGACTGAATCCATCTTCAAATGTTCATTCACCTTCTGAAGTTCAATTCAGTATCTTGTATCATGCTCTATGGCCCTTCGACATGGTTGCAATGGAACCATGAATGAATTGAACCCACAACAACTGCCTATGTCTATTTTTCCATACGTACATACTGTAAATATATATATACAGCTTCAGCTGTTGTGAAATGCGCCACATAAATAAAATGGTATTTTATTCTATCAATATGTCGTATTAAAATTAAGAACTAAGAAGCTCATTTTAACAACAAAATGATTCCATACATGCATATAAGTATGAAGTTTGAGTTATGTTTAATAAGACACAAAAAAATCTTCCAAAAAGGCAACGTGAGTTTTGAAGTCAAGTTCTTTGATGTAACATTCAAGGACACTTTGTTAACGTGTTTCCCGTCATACGACGCCCTCACTTGTGTTTTCAGTACTTGTCGGTGTTCTGGGCGCTCAGAAATCTGAGGCATCGTCCACCAGCGAGCTCGGCAGCGTGACCGTGGGCTCGGCCTCAGGGGAGGGCCTTCAGGTTTCACAAAGCGATGCCGGCGACGAGGTGGATTTCGAGGAACTCGCAAGTAAGTGCGTCGTTATGTGCGACTTTAAGGGAAGACGTTTTGGAAAGAAAATGGAAAACAATTCAAAGAATTTGTAGCAGGCTCATGCATACCATTTTAAAAAACTTCTTTCAGGTGAGTTCCTGAGAGATGACAGGAAGAAGAAGAAAGGCAAAGGAAAGAAGAAGAACAAACCGAAGAGCAGGAGCACCACGGCGTTCAACCCCGAGCACACTGCCTCCACTCAAGGTCGGACGTCCAGCATGGAGCCCACCGAGGACCCCTGCACCTCCACCCACCTGGGCTACTGCATCCACGGCTACTGCCAGCGCATGGAAGGCCTGCAGGAGCCCGTGTGCATGTGAGTCCACGCGCAAGCTGTTATTCATGGACACGGGAATGTCAATGGCGGGAAGTAACGGAAAAACGTAGACATAAATACGTACAAGTTTGCGACTGGCTGTGATGGCGACGACGCAAGCTGCGGTAAAATGTTTAAGCCACTTGTTGATTTCTTTCCATATGAGTTGTTTGGTTTTGAAGTTTTGAGAAATGTCACATTGAAAGATTCCGTGATAGGCTTGTTGACTTTTGAGTTTCACTTGGTTACTGTCACTGTCGTCTATTTTTGGTTTGAGGTTATATGCGTCTTCGGGAAAATATTGGTCAGGATTTATTTTTAACCTTTACCTTCCCACATATGTGCACTTTCTCGTCATCGTTTTAGACACTGACAGTTAATATCATTAACTTTGTTCGTCAGTTCACAACGTTAGCAACGCTATGGGAACATACTTTTGACACGGGTGTTGTATCCTCTAAAAACAGTTGGGTTAAAAAATAAACACAATTTTTGGTCAAAAATGGACTGATCTACTACTTGCGGTAAATTTGACCCAACTTTCAGTTTTTTTTTATTTAGCAGAAAACTACTCAATTAGTGTAACAGTCCATTTTGCACATTTCGCACAATTGAGTTATTTTCAACCCAACTGTTTTTATAGTGGATGTAATTGCTGGTAAAAATTTGCTTTTGCTTTCTACTTTTGTACTTAATGAGTCTGTCATTTTTTACTTTTCACTGAAGTAAAAGCAGTACGTCTTGCTTTAAACACGTATCTGTGCGACGACACTCTTAAAACAATTTTGGGTTAAAAATGGAATGATCGACTTCTTTGGTGAGTTTGCCTCAACTTTTTGAAAAAAATTAGTTGATTTGTACAAAACAAGGCAAGAATGTGGGACAAATTAGCCAAATTAGTCTATTGGTCCATTTTGGACCCATAATTGGGTTATTTTTAACCCAAACATTTTTAGAGTGTAGTTGTGGTTAAAAATCAAATCAGAACCGAGCATAACTCAGAAAGCTTACATAAAGTTTAATTAAATTTCAGGAAACAAAACTGGCAAATGCCAGCAATTTCCGCTTTTCAGCCCGCCAAAATCTAATCTTCAACTCAACCAGCTGGCTCAAAATAATGAACCCAACCTTGAGTGAATGAAATCTAACTCCACAGCTGCCGATGCAGCGACCAAGAAAACAACTCAGCAATTAATGTTGCCGCCTCACGTGAATGTCATCATCCTTGATCATTTGGACCATTTTGCAGCTGCATGAAGGGCTACGACGGCGAGCGCTGCGGCATCCAAACGTTGGAGACCATCAGAAGCCAGTCGGAGCGCAGCAACGACATCGAGTGGGTCCAGATGGCCTTGGTCATCACGGCCATCGTTCTGTCCTTAATCAGCTGTACTGCCGTCGTGCTCATAGCCTGCGCACAGTGAGTACAACAAAGCGCCACACGTTGGATCAATCAAAATTGATAAAAAAAGAGTTTTGAAACAAACAAAGACCCTAGACCAGTGGTCTACAACCTTTTTTTCCTCTGTGGTGTTCTACCAAAAAGTCCTACCTGTGCAAAACCTCCTACCAGAGGCTAATTTGACAGCCAAAGTACTACCGTGCGTCTTCACGGGTAGGAAAACATTTTAGCACACCGGTTCAAGTGGCTCGGTGGTTGGGGACCTCTGCCTTAGACCAAATAGAAATTTTAAAAGCCAATAACAAAAACTGAAACACACGAGAAGGAGATTTAATTAACTTGAGCAAAAATGGACTACACTCAATGAGGGGGTTTTCTACTTTACATAAAAAATAGCAAAAGAAAAAATCTGAAATATTATTCATTTAAGCTGCTGTAAAATTAAGTTTTCATCATTTTAAAGAGTTTAAGACTGCAAAATTCCATGTATTGTCCAGGCTGAGAAGAGATTCTGACGTTGACCGAGTACTTCATAAAGAAGGAAATAATTAATAAAAGCACGCAGTGATTCTAGATGGATTACATCAGATCAAAAAATCCGAACATCCGAGCCAAACCACTGAAATGGGCACGCACATCCTGTGAGTTGCCATCACGAAATGCTGACACATCAGAAAGCACACAACACACCCTAGCGCACCCTCGGCATGCGGGCGGCATCACCGGAAAACCTCTTACATTCTTACTTCATGTTACACCGGAAAGTGGGATAGCGTGAGAGCTCACCTGCAATCCTCGCAGAAATATGTCAACAAATATCTTCAAAGCAGGTCCAAAGTTCACAAAGTTGCAATTTATGACTCAAATGGCACTAAATTGACTAGGAGTGGAATTTATTACACTGAGGATGAAAACATCACGAGATAGGCGCCACGTCACAGAAATAGGTGAAAAGGATTGTCGAGGTAAAGTGGAGCAATCCCAATTGGCAACATAACCTCATTTACCGATATTCTGTATTTGATTGAATATTGACGATTCGGACAAATATTTGTGAAAATGTTGACAGATATCCCAATGCTAGCAAAAAGCTGTCTAAAAAATGAATTTTATAATCCAAAAAGCAATTTCAGTAGTTTTTTTCTGTCATCCTGTTAACAAATATGTGCAATGATAATTTGACAAAAAAAGACTAATTAAATTTCATAATAATTTCCTAAATCCCTGTGAAGCCTACACTAAATTGAAAAAAATAATAATCTGCTATGAGAGACAATAAAATATTCTGAAGCAAAAAAGTCATATTTCTATTTTAGAAAAAGTTTAAATCCCATTATCCCATTAGTTGTAATAGTTTTCAGAGAATAAAGTTGTGATACAAAGCTAATGTAAAGGTGCAACAATTAATTGAAAATTTATTGATGATCAAACTAATTGATAATTATTTGAATAATCGAGGAATTGTTTGGCGACCCTGTTGAAAAGTGTCCAAATTCTCAGAATTTCAGCAGGAAATATTCTCAGCTTTCTGTAGTCCTCCACCAAAGCAGATTTATTATCTTTTAAATGAATCAAAATATTAATATGACAAAATATTAGTCAACATTTCATTTTGCTTTTTATCAATTTTCTGACAATATGTCATCCAAATCAGTAACTGAATCTTCATTAATTTGTGCTTATATGTCCTGTTTTTGAATGCAGGGATAGAAATTCAAACTTCTTTTTCCAGATTTATCAATTAATCAATAAAATAATCAGCAGTTTAATAAATTAATATTTGTTATATTATGAAAATGTATTTTTATGAGGATAAAGTCATGTAATTATGATTAAAAACTTGCCAAGAAATGACTTGCCACACCATGAGAAAAAATGTTTTCAATGTGAAAGTAGTAGTTTGAGGAGGAAAAAGCCGTAACATCAACAACATGAAGTTGTCAATTTAAACTCGGATTTTATTACGTGAAAGTTTGACAGACTATAAAAAGTACAAATTCAATTTGGTGTAGAGAGTGGCGGGAACATTCATTGAATTTGGAACAACTTTAAAATATTATTCTTGACCTTTTTGACAACAATGTTAGTTTGCGCAGCAGCGCAAGCTAGCTGTTTGCCCAAAAACAATTTGCTGAGTTGTTTTTACTCAAAGGGGAAGTCAACCCAAACATTTTCTTGTTTTGTAATATGTTTTATGCAGCCCTAGTCATAATATTGTGTTTGTGGAATATGAGTTAAGCGGCAAAATCCACCCATTTTCAACATCTCAGGGGGCAGCCATTTTTTCTTTTCTATCGACTGAAAATGACATCAGAGTTGCTCAGGGCTCAGCTAACGACCAGTCACAGCTCACCTGTTTTCTTTAGTTTCTTTCTTTTGGTTTGTTGCTTTGAAATGTTGAGTTCACCCAACGCTTCCTTAACAGTGTAATGAATTAGTAATTCAAGTGAAAAATTACCATCAACAAGCAGAGTCAAAAATGTGTGTCATAATTTTTATTGACCCGATATTGTCGGTGATAACTGCAATGTGATTTGTTTCAATGATGCAATGACTTCATGTCGGGTCTCACTTTTGATAACACGTTTCCTCGCGTGTTGTGTTCTGTAGTTACAGGTCGCATAAAAACTTCCTGGCGTCCTACCTGGGCAGCTGGTCGGAGCAGCAGAAGCTGCAGAAACCCGCCAGTGACGTTGTGGTTTGAGCCTGATCTGGAGCCCACCAGCTGGGAGAAGGTAAATTGCCAAAGCGTGTTTGAAACTCCCGTGCAAGAAATGACAAACATGTACATGTCTGGTCTGCTTGCATGAATCTGATAAACAATCCAAAACAAGCCCGCATGTGCGCTGGTGCTGCATGATTTTTCTTGTCAAGGGTGGTGTTGGTCTCATGTCACTTCAACAATAAAGTCAAGAAAATAAATAAAATTGTGCAATTTTCTGTCTCTTTGCAGCCGCCTTCACTTCCGACAGACAACCAGATGCAGGCGATTGAAGAAATGCTTTATTAGATGCAACTTAAACTCTCTGTGATTTCTTAGCATTTAATTTATTTAGCGTGATTATTTATGTGTATGTCTGCTTGTATGTTGGATTATTATTATTATTATTATTATTATTACACAAACGTCTGTATATGGGGATGTTGAGCATTCAGTCGACAGACAGCGTTGTTTTTTATTTATTGCACTGTTCTTGTGAATAGGTCAGAGAAACTGTCATCATCTCGCTGTGTGGCGGGAAAAAAAAGATGATATTTAAACAACAATAAAGTGTGTCAGTGTTACTTGAGTCTGATTTTTTGTGTTAGTTTTGATGCCTTTTGCCACACATATTCAAGAAACACAATATGGGAACAATATAAGTGTTTTCAGCGCGCTTGCTTTTACTGTAAATGAATCTGCACGCACATTTCATTTCTATTTAAAAACACAAACAGAAAACTCATTGCATCACACCCGCTCGGGTTGAGTCGCATGACATTGAATCGAATCATGATCAAACCAAATCAAATTGTGGCACTTTAAAGTAAACCAATCTTGAATCATATTGCACTGCATGTATCGGGATATATAGCAAATAGTTTTTTATTGGAACGATGCAAACTATAAATATATGTCACGTGTGTGCGTGCCCTCGTGCATGAACATGATCCCCGCGGCATAGGCGGTCGTGGAAGTTACTTTCATCCACTTGATAAAAAAAAAAGTTTCATTTGGGTGTGGTGAGAGTGGGCCTTTGAGCTTTTGTGTGTGTCACCATGGCAACCAGGTAAACACAGCAGCTATTGCTGGTCAGTGCACGACCTTTCATCGCGAGTTCAAACAAAGGACACCTGGAATTTCCAGGGTGTGGTTCCACTTATATCTCTCATCCATTCACCTTTTTTTATGGTAGCAGTCAGCAGCACATTTTTCTCTCGTTAAAGCCGACCGACAATCTTGTCAGTCAGTTTTGTCGACATCTTTGATCTTGACACTTTTTGTAACAAATGTAACTTTTGATGAACATGTTTTTTTGTTGTTTTAAAGACAAATGTCAGTTGTAGTTTACACTTAATAGTCATTTAAGAAAATCTTCCAACAGTCACAATTTCTTTTCTTCAAACTTCAATTTGAAAACAATTTAAACTACATTTTACGTTTATAAAACTAACTATAATTAGAGGGAAAATGTCCTTAATTTTTGTCTTTGGAGATTAATTTAATAGATGAGCCTTTGGGGGTGATTTTAAATGCATTTATTTTTATATTAACTGCACAGTTGTTTGCTAGAAGAAGAGAAGGTCGAACTGTCTTCTGGGAGTTGTAGTCCTCTTAATGTTTGTCGCACAGAAGTGACATCTTCTAGCAGCGGCCATTTAACCAGCAAATTAAAAAAAAAAAAAACATTGATTGTGTGTATTTGGCAGGCTGAATGTCATTCCCATTCATTTCAATTGTCATAGATAATCTAAGATTCCAGTCTGGTCACAAAAGAAATTAAACTGCACTCTCAAGGCACCACTGTATCTGGTTCAGACAAAATTAATCAAATAAACAATTTGGAGTCTTCGTGGACCTGAATTTGCACATCAAGATTCAAACCCGAACAACCGAATCGTCATGGATGTATCATTTGTTTTCGAAAGGTTCTTGTCATTTTGAAACACATTTCCTGTGGCTGGTGGTCTCAGGACCCACCAACCCGTCTTCGCCGCCTGTGGAGCCACACCATGAGCTCTATTCTTCCTGTGCGATGCGGGCCTCACAGATCTTGAGAATGCGAGGCTGAGCGAGTTCACATGAACTTGAGCTTTGTTGACACATAACTTTATAAGAGAGATGAGGGAGGCTTCTGGTCATATTCAAGCAATGCGTCTGTGTTCAAAAAGCTCAAATGAGAGGAGGAGAATAATAGCATGCTCAGCTGGTGTCACTTAGGTACTGTACGGAAAAAAAAACCGACAGAACAAAAATAGTACGCTGTTAGAAAATGGCCGTGAAATTAACATTAATATGCCGTAAAATCATGACATAAAAAATCTGTAAAAAAGAATAACAATGAATCAGTGTATACTTTAAAACAGAGGTGGGCAAAATTTTTGATCTGGGGCCCACAATGGGTTCTGAAATTTGACAAAGGGGCTGGTTCAGGAGCAGATGGATGCAGCGTTTTAGTAACCTCACCTCATCTCAGAAAAAAAATACACTTAATTTTAAATGAAAGTGAAAAAAATCATTACAACAAAATATATCTCTTTGACACACCACAGTAGTTAGAAAATAAAACATTAACAAGGTGTGGTGTATTTTGTTGTTGAAGTGTGGGTCTGGCTCAGCTTCCCTCCGGATGGATTGCCGAGCATGGCAGAATTGGTGAAGGAAAAAACTTCTCTGACACAGCCATTTTGTTTAGCAAGAGATTTTATTCTCGTCACATGCTGATGTGCAAAGAAGTCTCCCCAAAAAGAAAAAGAGAAAATATGTCCCCTCTCTCTCGAGCCTTCCCTTCTTATAGAGAAGGCAAACAAAAGACATAAATATCCAATTCTCCCTTATTGCATATGCATTCTTATCCTGCTAGCCCTTAAACTGGCCCAAGGGTACCAGGTACGGACCCCCTCCCATATGTAACTCCTCTGCACCAGATCCCCTTACTGCATGCAAGTACCTTGGGAAGTCGAGGACCCCTGTCGGAATCCCTGACCCGTCGTAAACAATATTGAGGCCCGATGCCTCTCAGGACAGTAACTTATGTACTACGGAGGTCCAACACAAGACTAGGTATTCCTAAAAGCAACAATCTCGTCATGACCATAAAATGAGTTGTATATGTTAGACCTTGTGAAAATACACTACAAAGGTTTATTCATTTAATATTCTTTAGTTTATGTTTGGCGGGCCGGATTAAAACGTTTAACGGGCCACATGTGGCCCCTGGGCCACAGTTTGCCCACGCCTGCTTTAAAGATAAAGATGTCTTTTAATAGTCCCACAATGGGGAAATTTGCAATATATTTGAAAAAAATTGATTATATGTCATACAATTTCAAGTTTGCATCAGTGACATAATTTACCAAATGACACTTCATGTCTAAGATGCCATAATAGTTCACTGGATAAAGGAGACCGCAGAGATCAACGTCTGACGAAGGATGGAATGACAGCTGAAATTGCAATCACGCTAAGAGAATTTCTCCCGGGAAAAAAAAAAACCTAAAACAAACAAAATCAAAAACCAACCAATCTGCCGCCAGTAAAGGAGTTCAAGTATATCGGGGTCTCGTTCACGAGTGAACGAAGAGCTGTCTCGCTATCAGTGAATCCGAAAGTAGAAATTTGCAAAGATCCCAGAAATGACATGAAAATACATTTGTCTTGATAAAAGTACAACTTTAATGAAATGGTCAGAAATGCGTTCTGAAAAGACAATTCAATTTAATTTTTATTAATGATTTTGTTGATCCACTGAAGCTGCCTCTTTGAGAGAAATGCGTAGACACCAGGGAGTTTTACATCACCACACACCTTCGGTCCAAACGAAGTAATCCCTACGAGAGCGCCTCCACATATCAGCGGCCCTCCCGAGTCTCCCTGAAGGCAACACATGATGAGACTTTTCTTCATGTGGACATCTCATTAACTCCAACATGCAAATACAAAGACGGCACTTACTTTGCAGGTGTCCGCCTTCTTTTTACCATTCGAACCTGCACATATCATGTCTGGCGTGATGGCTGGCTTCCCGTTGTAATATTTGGGAGAGTTGCACTTTTTTCTGTCGACCACGGTCACACTGACCGACCTGAGGACGTTGGACATGCCCTTGGTCTTATTGTCTGTCAGGCCCCATCCGGCCACCGAGCAGCTTGTGCCATCTTTTGGGTCTTTGGCCTCCTTGGGCAGGTTCAAACGTTTCACCGTCTTGGTCTCTCTCACGGGTTTGTCCAGCTGGAATTAGTAGAAGTAGTTCAACGCATTATCATTTAGCCATTTCAATTGAGGTACGTCAAAATCAGGTAGACCAAATAAAAAAACAAAAAAAACAACTAAAGACTAAAAAAAATAAATAAATAAACATACGTCCCTAATTTTTTTCCTCATTTAATATCATACATTATTCATTTTAATTTAAATTTAAAATTTTTTAAATGTATTTGTTTTGTATTATTGCACCTCTGTAGTCACAGAAGGAAGATCTGTTGCATGAGATTTGTAGTTTTCTTTACTTCATTAGACAATTTTTACAGATTTTTTTTATCACAAAAAATCCCATGATTAATCATGATTAATCACATTTTTCAACTACAATTTTTTTGTGAAGTTTATAACAGATATTTACTTGAATAATATCTTGGGATTGATGCAAAATCACCAAATATGATTTAATTCAAAGACTGTTCTAATAGCTTTCTTGTATTCTTGAAATGGAGACATTTTTGCAGACATTTATTTTCATTTCTCAAAACTGCCCACAAGCGCAACACTCCAGCAGTGTTGGTTTGCAAGTTTAACACGATGTTTTGTTCTGAGACGTGCTAAAGACATCTAATATGGCACAATATTTGCAAAGTATGCAAATTATTTTTTAAGGAAATCAAACTGAGTTAACTGAGTTAAAATATTTTGGATTAATCACCTGAGTTAATGCTTTAATTTAGACGGCCCTGATAGACACATTTTCTACCTAAACTTGTATGACAGTAAACGATGTTAGAATGTGAACTTCAGTTCATGGAAATGTTACAGTTTCGGGTTCTCAAATGAATCAGATCTCAATTGGAAAGTGGAGTTTATTGAAAATGGTCATGACATTGCTGTTGATAAAATATTAACCATTTGCACCTCACCTTGAGAAGCCTGAGGTCATTGTCAGATGTCTTCGGGTTGAAGTTGGGATGTGGAACTTGGATTTGGATTTTTCTTTTCTGGCAGGTGGATTCCTTCTCACTTTTGTCAATGGCGTGTACTCCAAGTCGTACGCTGCTTAAACTGTATGCGCAGGAACCAAATGGCGTGACCGTGGACGTCAAGTCTCATGAATACATCAGTATTGGAAAAAAAAGATGATTTGAGACACTCAACCAAAATGTCACAAATAGGTAAATATACTGACAAAATGATGCTGGTGTCTCAATTGGCTGACAAATGTATGCACTGAGTGTCAAATCTGTGCCCGCTGAGATAACTCTGATTCTGCAGGTTAATTTGATTTAATATAATTGTTCCGCCTGATACTAAACGTCACTGGCGATGAGAGATGAACAAATATACATCATTCGAAGTAAATGAAGAATGTTTTTTGGACTAATAACTTGAACGAATTACTAATATCTTTGCAGAGGATAAAGAGCATATGCATAAGTGTTTGTGATATTGTATGTCTGCATGTGTTGCCACACCATTTGTGTTCCATACGTTGCTTAAAGCGTTGTAACGCCACCACCATCGATGCTATTTGTTAGCCTGTCTACGCCGTCTTCCATGATGTGCTCGTATTAAGCTCGTGGGTACCCTGCTAAAAGAAAACTGATGGTTTGTTTTAAATCATATGTCAATGGCAAGACCCGGGGGACAGATCGCAACATCATTTTATGTGGCCACCCAAGGCAAAGCACGTGTGTCGTCTTCATGTTTCTTGTAAACATTCCATCAATTGCAAATTGAAAAGCAGTAGAACAAATTGTTTTTCTACTGCCTTCTCATTTCAGTTTGTTGTGTATATGTGATAATATGAGGCAATCATCCATTTCTATGGATTCACAGTCAAAATGGTCCTACAACTACGGTGTGGCCCATGACAAAAATGAGTTTGACACCACAGTCATAACGATGCAACGTGAAAAGCAAATTGATTGGGATGATTGGGGGGTTTCAATGTCATAATAATATCTGCTAAATAAATAATAAAATATTACAGATAGGAAATATTTCAAATACAATGAAAATGGTAACAAATGAATATAGTTTAGAAATAATAAGAAATAGTAAATGATATTTTGGACTTTATATCAGTGTCTACATATTAACAATAATTATCCCTGTATCTATTGTTTATGTGTTTTTAATTTGTGTTCTAATTTCTCGCTAATTTATATTACACTATATGGAAAGCGCTTTGTTACAGCTCCAGCTTCAGGTTGTATTGTATTGTATAATTATAACTCAGGATTTATTATTTTTTATATGTATGTTATGTTATTCCTTACATAAAAGCAACATCAACACGTCTTACTTCTCACAGTGGGCAGCAGTGAGAACCCATTGTGGATGGATTAGAACACCTCCACAGTTCGGGTGTCGTCCGTTGAACAGCAGCGCCATGTAAGGCAGCGAGTGGGGCTTCACTTCTTTCCCGCCAAAAATCTCCGCTGCATCGCCTGTAAAATCAATCATCGAAAATGATCGCTTCAGTAATCATCGATTAATTGCAAAAAATGAGTTTGACTGACCTGACACCACCATGAGAAGAGCCACGCTGGACAGAAAGCCGCTCAAGAACATTTTGCCTTCTTGTAAGATCACCGTGGTTCACACCTTTTTATACTTTGGGGGGTATGCAAAAACGCAAGTCAGCAATAGCCACATGCCTCGTCGTGGTTTGTGACGATTCTCGTCACAAACGCCTTGTGTGGAAGAAAAAAAAATCTTGGGGCCATAAGATACATTAACAATTCATGAGTCATAATGATTCAATGCAGGGATGTGCGGTCAGGGCAGGCGGGTGAGGCAGAGTCGCCCCATACTTGCATGAGAAACGTTAAAAAAAACAAAAAAAAATACTTCTCATGATGACATTAAATTATTTTCCGTTTTCTTTTTCAATCGAATTCTGTCTCAAATTTCGTCATGATGAATAAAAATGGCAGCTGTGTTTTCGAAGCGGCGCTTTTGTTACATAATAAACAGAGAGGTAAAAGCAAATGATTTTTTTTAATTCTTATTATTTTAAAGAGAGATCAGCAACAGAAAAACAACACCACCCAACAAAATTGGACTTGACCTTTTCTTGCGTTCACTTTGTTGAACGGTGTACAATTGATTGAAGGATGATTGACATTTTTCAAAACAAAATGTGGTATTAAAAAATTCTATATTGAAA
This sequence comes from Idiotropiscis lumnitzeri, assembly GCF_059441095.1. NCBI lineage: Eukaryota > Metazoa > Chordata > Actinopteri > Syngnathiformes > Syngnathidae > Idiotropiscis > Idiotropiscis lumnitzeri. The sequence goes on along the minus strand of NC_142391.1, from coordinate 23,860,387 downwards.
AAAAAAATTATGGGCTAATGTTTCATTTTGGGTTAATTTTTTTTGTATCTGTCTCCAGCTGAGTCAGTGCCTCGCCTGTCATGAACCTCAGCGCATGTCACCGATTCAATGAGAAAGCGAAACTGATGTCAAACCAAAGTCTGACAGTATTCACACTTTTTTCATTGGTATAAAATATCCAAACTAAAAAAATTTGCCTAGAGCTTTGCTTATTTAGTTTACTTCGCCACACATGGGATGCCGTATTAGCCGGTATACACCCATGCTACGACTCAAATAGTCCTTCAGTATCCATGTCTGTCATTGCCAAGCCGAACTTTTGATACAATCAATAAAACAGTAAAAAATAATGACTGCATTCAATTGGATGATGTCATCGTCTAATCTCATATAATTGCCATCAACAGCTCAGTCAAAATATTCAATTTGAGATGTGAGGGATGGTAGATGGCCAAAATGTATCCCACAGCTAAAGAAAAAGATTTTCACATAAAAATGACTTCAGAATTCGGAGGCTAGTGGAAACACACACAGCATTTAAGAGGAGTACTCCTTCAATAGTTGAGTTGAAAGGTCAGACAAAGAAACTTGTCATCAATTGTTGATCACCTCCCAACAAAGTCATTTTGTGCTTATAAAACCTTCACTATAGATCAACCTGATCGTGAAAAGTTGAATTTGTTCTTAGTTTTTATTGGGCTCAATTAAAAACAGTGACCTGTGTTCCGCTCACGCGTGACAAACCTCACCCGTAATATCATCAAGAAAATGTAGAAGAAATTGTCTTTTACAAGAATGACAAGTACTTTTTTCTTTTTTTTTAACGCTGTTCCATTTTTCAGAGGAAGTCTTCACCACACAGTTTTTCTTCTTAAAGTACTCATGTGGTTTTCTCACCCACAAGTGAGACATCGCCTCCCCTTGAGGTCGGTAAATTCAATAAACTTGGAGACCTTTTAACTTACATTCAGTGGTTAGCAGTTAATCGGGGCTAAGATATAAATGAACACAGCCATTTCAAAAGTTACCGTTGCACTTTCATCTTTACAATTACTACTTCAGAAAAAATAAATAAATATCACGTCAATGTTGTTTACCAGCTGGATTCAAGACAAAAGAACATTCTAGTATTTTCTTTATGATAGGAGGTCCACCAAAATCACAGTAAATACAAATATTGATTTTTTTTTTTTTTTTACACAAAGTAACTATACAAAATATTTTTTAAAAAGATAACACATTTCTTGATTTAGTACAAATATTTCAAATCAAAGGTGCTTTTAGGGGGTGAGGACCAGTATGCACGCTTAACAAATTTGACAGATGAGAAATGACATGTTCCACATGTGAAGACACCGATCCGCTCCTGCAGCGAAGAGCTGGCTCGCATCGTTGTTTGAGACACAAACCCGAATGACCTGGAAAAAAAAAAAAAGAATTTTCTGCAACATGCCAACTCGTGGCGATGTTCAAGGCAAACGTTTCAAATATGTCATAATTAAAATACCTTTTAGGATTGCTTCTCCATAGAGGTCAAGATACAAAACTTTGACAAATGCGACCTCATATCAAGTGACACCGTTTTGCAGAACCTTTGGAATGTTGTGAACAAGTTGAAAAGATGAGATTGTCAGGAGCAGATTTTTTTATTATTATTACTACTCACTTTTAGCCGCTAATGCATAGGTGTCAAACTCAAGGTCCAGGGGCCAGATCTGGCCCACGACCTCATTTTATGTGGCCCGCGAAGGGCAAATCATGAGCGTCAACTTCCTGTTTCTAGCACATTTACTTCAAGATATTAGATATTGCCATTTATTTGTTACATCCTCCCCTTTTAAAATAAATTGAAGAATTATCGAACAGACAATTACTGACTGGATTTCCATCAATGTATTGCGTGTATGTGATAACATAAGGTGATCATCCATTTGTATGGGTTCACAGTCATAATGACCCCCTGAGGGAAACCATAACTACGATGTGGCCCGTCCACAAATAAGAGCGACACCCCTGCACTTGTGCATGCCGACACCCTCTAATTGTACATGAAATGATCACACAATTAAATGTTCAAATTTAAGTACAAATATTTTTTTATCTAGTATAGTTCAGTTTTTTTAACTTTTAAGAAGAATAAATGCATTTACTCTATTAAAGCTGTTTTTTCCCAAGATTTATAAACGTACACTTTATACAAAACCTTTTAAGTGAATCATTATTATTTGAAGGCGACGTCAACCCCAAAAAATTCTTAACAAGAATATGTTCTATGCGGCCCCACTAGTCAAAACACAGCTTTCTGATTAATATTGTGTTTGTGGAATATGGGTTAAGCAGCAAAAGGCACCCGTTTTTAGTCATCTCAGGGGGTGGCCATTTTGTCACTTCTGTCAACTGAAAATGACATCAGTTGCAGATGGCATCTAATGACAAATCGTGGCTCAGCTTCAGAAAAGAGGCAATCTGTGATTTGTCGCTACCTGAGCCCTGGGCAACTGTGATGTCATTTTCAGTCAACAAAAAGTTGAGTTCTTACACTTTATGTTAGTTTGCTGTTCAACAGTTTTGTGCCATCCATGAATAGTCATTTTTATGCATGAAAGCCCTTGGCGCTGAATAAACAAAGGCATAGTATGTGGTGTTTTTGTTGTTTGCTCCAAACCCTTTGTTGTTGAGTGCATCTTTTGGACATTACATATATTGAGAAATGTATTATGAAAAATGAAATATATTAAGAGAAGGTATATTGTGCTTATGCAATTGTTTGTTGATCCGCATATAGCTGTGGCGAACATTTTGCATGTGATTGTTAAACCACAAAGGTGTCATCAGTTGCAGTGACGCTATAAGCCTCACGAAGTGTTACCCACAGTTTTTAGTCAACCCACACAGTCTATGTTTGAGATGTTGCAACTGCAGTGGAGCTGTTCAATTGGGCTTGCAACTTGTTAGTTTAACAGCATAATTGCCTGAATCACTTTTGAATGCTCGGCAACATCACAACAAGTAAGAAGAATATAGAATGTCTGAGATACTACACCAACATAAAGAAAAAAAACAACACTTTTTTTCAGCAAGCACAGTGATATTTTTCATCGATTTTGTGACCCCGAAGGTCACAATATAATTTACAATTAAATTTTAAATTTTGAAAATGTTTCCCCAAAGCACATGTCTTTGCTGAGAGCAAAGGGGGGAAATATAGTGCTCAGGGCCCCGTAAATTCATGTTTGTTTGTTTTTTTTTAACCACATTTATGAGACGACCTTGTGCTCCCTATTCCGCTTGCTGAAGTCAAGAGGGAGAGTTCACCCTGAGTCTCTGACAGACTCCATCTAATTTAAAGATGGGTCTACGGCGCCGCCTTGTGGCCATGAGCGCACTCGCAGTGGGACTCTGGCGAATGCGCTTGCACGACGTCATCCAGCAAAAAGAACAGTACAGAAAAAATATGAAACACATGTATTGTCGTTCATTATTGCAATAAAATATATTTTGTGTTACCAAACAACCAAGATATGATGACTAGCGTGGTGTTTCTCAGTCTTTATTGAGCCAAAGTACATATTTTACATCAGAAAAAATATATCATGGCACACCACAAATAGGTGAAAAAGAGCATTTCATGTCCTGCCTGAGACGATTCGTCACCAGCATAGATAGTTGAACAAAAATACATTATTTGTTGTAAATAAATGTTAGTGAAATGGGCTACTTTAACTGATAGTGAAGGGACGTTCACAGGAAATACATGTCACAAAATCATCAAACTCATCAAATTTTCAGATAAATATTTGGTGGAGATTTGGCCTGCATTCTCTTTGGACGTATTCCCCTTTGCCAACCCCAATTCCTCAAAAGAATAAAATAAAGCGAACAGAAGACGTTTCATGTCAAATTTTCTTTGGGGAAAACACGAGTCGGGTATTCCTTTGAATATTGCACTTTCTGTATTATTTTGAAAGGTACCCAGATACCGCATCAATTGTAGCAGTATTTCCGGTAAACGTAACCGTGCCCGCGCGCCCCTTCCTCTTCACCTCGCCCCCGCCCCTCGGGTTTCCTTCTTCCCCCTCCAAGATGGAGGCCTTAGGGGGCTATCCCGTCAAGTCCTCCGGGCCCAAAGTGAAGAAGTTGACGGTCCTGTTGAGCATGACTGTTGGCGTGGGCTGCTTGTTTCTGCTACAGACGCAGCTACTCAAGCCCCAAAAACCGGCGGACTTTTATTCTTTTGAGGTTAAAGACGCGAAAGGGAGGACGGTGTCTCTCGAGAAGTACCGAGGAAAAGTAAGTCCACATCATCAACTGAATTTAAACCGACCACGGAATTTCACCCTGGTCGCACTTTTCTTTTTACTCAAGTGTGCGTCTGAACACGACTTTCAGTGTCCATATGTCTTTTTGGGGAGTGCTCTTAAACGGTTCCCTCCACGCAGGCTTCCCTGGTTGTCAACGTGGCGAGCCACAGCGAACAGACGGAGGCATCTTATGGGTCGCTTCAGGAGCTCCATAGGGAGCTGGGCACGTCTCACTTCAACGTCCTGGCCTTTCCCTGCGGGCAGTTCGGTGACACCGAGACCGGTACCAGCAGTTACATCGAAGCGTTCGCCAAGTCCACCTACGGCGTCACCTTCCCTTTCTTCGCTAAGATCAAAATAATGGGCTCCGAGGCCGAACCGGCTTTCAAATTCCTCACAGGTAGGAGCACTTGAACGTAGCACAGTGGCCGTTCCTTTATATACGTTAACTAGTCTGAATTAACTGTTGTTTAAAAAAAAGTACACAAATTTTCGCTTTAAATTGGCTACAATGTGGAAGGGATGCTGTGATTCCAGGGTCTCCCTGAAGGCATCACCTCATTTATGGATGGATGGATGGATTTGGGCGAATCACTCTGTTGAGTGAGGAGAGCCATGATATGAATTTAGACTGTTCATGAATCTATAGACCCTTTTCGCTGATGTAATTTTACCCACAATGATTAGTTTCCCGTGCCATATTCGAAACACACGACAAAAAGCCTTACTCAATGTTAGAGCAATCGGTCATCGGCCTCCATAAATCTAATTTCGAGAAAAATGGCACTATTAGGACACACATGAATTGAAGTTGATATGAATAAAAATGGAAATTGGTCGGAGGGACAGATCCGTATGTACTTCCAAAATAATTTTGCTCCCGGAAGTGATCTATTACAACACAGTGAATTATTTGAATGTAAAGAAGAATGCCTACACTTGGAATGACTTTGACGCTGTCAAGAGCCTGGGCTCTTAGGATTCCTTTATATTTGGATGGATGAAACATGTTGGCAGCTTCTAACACAACCGTCTTCATCTCCTGACAGCAAAGGTATGTTGCTTCCGGTTGACAAAGTACGTCGATCACTGCTTTAATGGTGTAAAACATTCATTAAATCATTTGTGTTAAGCATTGTGATTATTGTGTGAAAATGTGTGCAAGACAGATGAAAAATGTTCTATGCTATCCATTAACATAACATTTTGTATTCCTACACAATAAATTATGGATAGCTTTATTTTTCAGATTCTGTGCAGAAAGTTCCCAAGTGGAACTTTTGGAAGTTTCTGGTGAATCCCGAGGGCAAAGTGGTACGCTTCTGGCGAGCAGACGAGCCAATGGAGAGCGTTCGCCAAGAGGTGGCGATGCTGGTGCGCGAGATCATCGTGAAAAAGCGCACGGAGCTATGACGGCGTTTATTTCAAGTTTCTGATTGGACATGCAGCCTAACCCTGTCCTGTGCGACGACGACCAGGACCAACGGGACTGAACTGTTAGGCTCCATTGAGCGTGGTGGGTCCATGACTCCAAACAGTGGGATGATCAAACATTCCGTTTTAGCCATTGGAAGCAATGTTTGGCTAGTAACAATGTATGTGTGTGTGTTCATGTGTGCAGATTGGATGAGGAAAAAAATGACAATCGTTAATTTCCTTAGATAACTGATGGATGTTAAGCCACTAAAGTGTTACATTTCGTCATGCCCCAAGCTCTTTGCAACATCTCGTTTTTTTGGTTTTTTTGTTTTGTTTTTTTTATTAAAATGGATTTCTACATCAATGCAACATTATCTGTGACTTGGATATTCTGTAAAGTATTATTGATATAGAAGAATTATGTTGTGAAAGATGCCTTCCAGTAGGTATTGGTTGTAATGTTGCAATTATTTTTCACTAACAACATTCTTCAGTGATGATTCATACAGATGTTTCCTTTCAGCACCATGGACTGAATTGGGTAAGGTGACTAATCAGGTAAGCTCTTAATGTTAACATTTGATATGCATATTTTATTTTAAAGTTCAAACCACAGAAATTGACTTTTTTCGTGACTCCAAGACAAAAGTGATATGTTGCAGGGAAAGGGGGGCGGGCTTATAGTTGACATGTCAAGATGCTAAATGTCTTGGCCGCTTTACTCTCATATTAAACACAAAAGTTAGTGAAATGAGTGACAGTAACGCAAATGAAGATATAAAATTATTATTCAAGTGAACAGTGGGTTCAATAGCTGACGTCCAACTGTTCTTGCTGCTAACTTGAATTGTGTATGTTCTTGAAAATGTACTTTAATGGCTTAGATATACATAGTTGACGGGTAAGAGAGTATGTCTCCTTCAAATGTCTTTCCGCCACTTCACGTTTAAAAGCTTATTGCTATGGTTACAACAAAACAGACGCTCTGTAATTGCAGTAGTGTGTGTGTGTGTTTGCTGGTTGCATGGATAGTCGTTGGGCAGTCGCAGGTAAGCTGGCAAGCAACAACAAACCAGCTAACAAGACACTGCCTCACGACCATCCACAGTCATGACAACAGTGGACGGACGGACGGACATTCATTACACACCTGTTTGAATAAGATTTAAAACCTCACAACCCTGTTGTAGATGTGGAAATTCATTACAGGTTAATTGGCAGGGAGGACTCTTGCGTTAACATTAATAAACCAGACTTAACTTACCCACTCACAGTCGAGATGTGTCACGGCAACATCATTTTTTTTCTTACGGAGCTTTGGCGCCGCCTAGTGGCATTTTAGGGTCATTTACAAAGCGCCCCAAAAAATACGCGAATAGGCTTAGGTGCCGTTTTCTATCAAATGCTTGTGCTTAAAAAAATTGTGACTAGTAAACCGTACTTTACAACTACTTAAAACTTAGTTAAGCTTGTCTACATGCTCAGGCAGCAGAGCGTATGCGTGAGCTAAGCAACAACGAACATTACCTAAACAAGTCACACGTCGTGTGAGTGTGTTGAGAGAAAAGGCGTGTGTTTGTAGTAGCAGCAGCAGAGAGGAGTGCAACTGACAGCTGTCAATCAAACGACACAACTTGCAGCAGGACACTGTCACAGCCAGCTAAGACCCAAAACAGCTGACCACCAATTGAACGATTTAATTGGATGCGTTACCCGGAACGGATCGTCTGTCCTTTCCTGCCACATCCAGGTGCATTCTTTTCCTATTCTTACACTGCCCATGCAAACCAAGCACAGAACATGAGCAGGCTTGTATTTAATAAGTAAAAGAGCAGTCGTTTTGTTGCTCGAAACCAACGTCGCATACGTCAAGATCTGGGAAGGTAGAAAACGCTGATTAGTGAAGACAATTTTCAATTATTTATTGTCCAATACATGGAGGAGGAGGGGGGGGGTGATTTGTAGAAAAAAGTAAACGAGTTTCATCTCACATGATGCAACCTTTGAGACTATACTCTTTATGTATATATTTTATTTCAATGGATGTTTTAATTTTCCTAATGTCAATATCCTTTTTATACAAATCTGCTGCTGGCGTAATCTCATCTCATTTCACTGTAACTTTTTTAAGCACTTCTGCTCGTATTTCATACAGAGTTCAAATAAATACATATTGATGAATATATGTGAACATAGATATCGTTTCACAGTACAAGTTTGAAATCGCTCACCCATGGAACGTGTTTTTCTGCCTTCCAGACGCATCGTCGTTTGCTTGCCAGCCTGGTCGAGGCGGATGGCCTCCACCCTCTGCCCTCTTGCGTGTCGTCTGCTCTTTCCTGGACGCCCCTAGCTACTAAATAGCACACCCCAGGCGCTCTCTGCAGCGGGAAACAACTCTTGCTTCTCTTCTGTGATTGGCAGTTGTTTTTTTTCGCTCTCTCTCGCTTCTGTTTGTGTGTATGCGTAAAATTGAGTGCGCTCTCTTCTGCTTGGGTTCCCTCCGCGTCTCGGTTTCCACTAGTAACATGGTCACGGCAGTTAAAGAAAAAACAATAATTATCAGTTGAAGGCCACTTTGATGTCAGTCGAAACTTGAGAGTGTGCACACTTTTTTTCTAAAGAGGGAGCCTTTGTTTGCTGATAAAGATAATTCCATATATTATTATTTGAATATTTTTGCACCCATATATGAATGTATATTTTAATTAAAATACATTTAACATAGTTACAAATATATAATTACGTTTTCATTGTCGTTATATTCCATAATCACGTTTAGAAATATTCCTCATAATTCAAATATCGTATGCAGGCCGACTCGCGTTTTTGGTGATTGTGTATCATGTTTTTTTGATCAATGCAGTATGTTGCATTTGAGTAAATTACTTATTATAATACTGTGATACAAATTCTCTAGACCTAAAACGCTCTTTAAATTGTATTATTTTCTTTTTATTCTTACTGTCCACATTATTGAAATAAGCCTTCTGAAACCTGATTCTAACCATTATTACGTTCTAAATACTGAGCACCGCATTATTGTGGTATGCCAAGAGGTGAAGTAAAAGTCATTCGGACTGGACAATGGAGGCTTAATGCGCCACCGGGCGCGTTTGTGGCGCTAAGTGGGCCGAAAGGCGCGAGTGGGTGCGCGCTCCTGCCACCTGCCACTTCCATATGTGCCCACCCGCGGCGGGCACGAGCACTGACACTGGGTGAGTGTGATGCATGAGGTATGAACGTGTTAAGGTTGAAGTGTGTGTTTTGAGAAAACCCGAGCAGCTCAAGTAGGTTTTGTGACGTGCAGTAACTGTTGGTAAGCCAGCTGTGATGCAGCACGCAACTGACATTCAGACATAACGTTTGAATGTTTAAGGGTATTTTGTTTATTTTTATTTTATTTATTTTTTTTAGAATGAATTATTATTGAACTAATAAATCATAGCATTCAATGTTTGCTAACTTGTGGTTGTCTTTCAGTTTTCCTTATTTTTTATGGTATTATTGATAGTAAATGAATCACACGATTCCTTAGTTTATTAACTACGATATGAGAATATAAATATGTTTGATAGATATTTTTCAACAAATAGCTGCTAACTAGGCAATCAATATGTGTCAATGTTTATGTATTTTCTCGTTAAAAGTGCTACATATTTTAAATAATATACAGTTGATAAATAAATAAATAATAACCTATTTTAACTCAAAATTAGGATAATTCTTAATATTTGGTTTCTTTTTAAGGATATGCCACTATAAATGTCAACTCATTACTACCATTATTGAGTGCATGTTTTTTATGACGTGTTTAACGCTGTTGTAATCTGGTTTACTGATATTATAAAATTGAATACATCCGTAGTATACTTTTATTTTTTTCAAAATACAATATCCTTTGTGGTAGTTTGTAAGGTGTTTTAATTTGTACGTTTATGCGGTCACTTTTTATTATTGCTTAACTGATCCTTTTCGGAGCTGTAGCTACTCCAATGCGAATTGTATGTATAATAAAATATATGAGCATGAATTACAATTGCATTCATTGACATTTTATTTGATACAGGTGTGCTGTGGTTGTTTGCCAATCTTTTCTGCTGTCAACGCTTCCCGCGGAACTTCGGCTGCTTCGCCCCCCAACTCGCAGGTTTGGTTTGAGTCTCCTTAGAAACCCATTGTGTGATGTGTGTGAGTATGGATTTTCCCTCCCGCGTGTGTTTTGTGTGTCCCGCAGTTTGGCGCCAGCTTTAAGCGGTTGAATGTGTCATCTTAAAAAAAAAAAAAAAGAAAAGAAAGAAAAAAACGAAAAACGAAGCTCGGCCCCATTTCTGGAGGACCTGCTGTCGGTGACAAACACATTTATTTGTTCGCATGCAATCGGCTCAAAGCTTCCTGCGTCACTGACAATCTGCGCCAGTTTCTTGTCTCGTTAAAATGCAAATGACTTGGTCCACACATCTTTCTGTGTATGCACGTAATAGTAAATAACAAATCAATATCAAACATTCAGAATTTAATGCTCAGTTTTGATGGCATCGCTTAAGTCAAGGTGACAGTGCACGTCAGAGCACAAACAAATCATGAAGTCATAGGAATTGTCTGTAGACCTCCGAGACAAGATGGTCAGTGACAAGTCTACTGCTTTAAAGGTTTCAATGTGCACAGTGGCCTCCATCATCCATAAATGGAAGGAGTTCCGGACTAACAAAGGTTTTTCTCGAGATGGCCTCCCGTCTAAACTGCATCAGCAATCAGGGGAGAAGAGATTTTGTCAGGGAGGTGACCAAGAATCCCATGGTAACTCTGTCCGAGCTCCAGTGGTCTTCTGTGGAGTGATGAGCACCTTCCAGAAGGACAACCATCTCTGCCGGACTCCATCAATCTGGCCTGTATGGAAGCGTGTCCAGATGGAACATGGCAGCCCGCCTGGAGTTTGCCCCAAAACACCCGAAGGACTCTCAGACCTGGGAAGAAAATTCTCTGGTCTGATGAGCCAAAGATTGAACTCTTTGGAGTGAGTGTGTGGGAATGTGTTTCAGTCGAGATAAGGAAACGATGAATGTCGCAATGCACACAGAGATCCTGGCTAAAGATCTGCTCCAGAGTGCTCAGGACCTCAGCTCGGCGTGAAGGTTTGCCTTCAAACAGGACTCAGACCGTAGAAGCGCACAGCCAAGACAACAGCAATTATCGTCTTTTTCTCTTTTGCGGTTGCATCGATTAGGGGGTCGGTGTCCCACATCACGCTTGACTTTTGCAAAGTGTGACTTGAGGGTAGCAGAGGGGTCACGGCGTTCTCTTCGCTCACCTAAAGCAAACGCATTCACTTTGGGTAAGTTTGAACAGGTGCCTGCGTGACCTGAGGCCAGACATTGTCTAGCACACGTTGGCACACTGTGTCATGTGTAAAACGGCAGGAGAGAGAGAGAGAGAAAGCTAAAGGTTACATTATTGACTGAGTTCATCTTTTTAAGATTCTTCGTGAGGGTTTGGATGATAGAGGAGCATTTTTTTTTTATTGTTAATAAACTATAATTAGTGATTCTCAAAACTTAAGACTTAAGAATTAAATATTCAAGCCAATCATACAGTGCCTTAAACTTTTTTCAATCCATTATAGTATGTTGGTTTCGTACAGTTCGTTTGTAGTCAAATTTTAATTCTGTACTGTAAGGGAACAAAATCTAAAAGGAAAATGCCTAAGTAATTTTTCTTCTTTTTAAATGACGGAGCAATAGTAAGTGCAATTGTAACAGCTTGAAAAGGTGCACTCAATAATATTGTACCTAATAAAAACAAATAAATAAAATCATGACAAAATTAAATAGAATGCAAAGAATTTTTCCCCACATTTTTTACTTCAGTTCAATGGTCATTGTGCGGCTCCTACTAGTATGCGCAAATTGACCACCTGGGGGCAGTATAACACCGACATACAACAATAGAGACGACCACTCTTCATGAACTTCCTTAGTCCTTCGCAGCGGATAAAGAATATGTAACTGTGAGGATTGTCATATTATCTTTCTACGCTTGTGCTTTGTGATCAAATATCTATTACTCAAGGGGATGTAACGCTGCAACACAATGTTGTTGTTTTAAATACGCAGTGTAATTTCTTTTGTTTTATATTTATTTTGACAGTATAAATTAACTGGGACTGACCATAAACAGCTTGAAGCCTCTTTAAAGAATTGTTCACTATCTGCTGCTACATAAAATAACGTGGAGGGCCACATCTGGCCTGCTGGCCTAGAGTTTGACACCGGTGCTTTAGCACAGACGCATCCTGTTTGTGTACAAAGTTAAAATGTGAAAAACAAGGATATAAAGAAGGATGTAAAGCGCAATGCATCATGACACAGCTATCTTTCTGAGACCACACAGTCAATGCAGAAGACGGAGAGACAAAAGGAAAGGAAGCCCGTGGTCCCCAGAGGTCATCAGGTTACATTTGTTTCACTTGCTCAAACAAGCAAAGTTAGCACACAAATCATTTATTTACATTTTCTAGGTCCCTCGTTTCACAATAAAATCCCATCCAGCGTTTAAGTGGACTCACCGAACCGTGAAATAACATTTAAAAAAATAAAGCCAAGTAAACTTTGACAAAATGACAGCGCTTGGCGTGTAAACAGCAGCGCAATGCTAACAAATGCTCGGGCAGTGTTGTGTCCTCTTGACTGATTAGCCTACAAGCTACCTGAGGAAGACATCATGTAATTATTTACCAATATCGCTGGAGATTAGAAGTTAAGCATTAACATTATTTGCCCACCCACACTTCCTTTACATTTTTTTTTTGGGGTGATCTTAGTTGTGATTGGGAATCCAGCGGAAGCGGTATCCTCCATGTTGGGTAGCCGAAGTGAAAGCCCGGCCGTGAGGGAACACGCGTGTCTTTATCGTGCCGAGGTCGTTAACAGAGGTGCGGAAAGATGACGCGTCGTCTTCCGCCTCGCTGCTGCTGTCTTTGCAAATGGAGGTCTGCAGGCCCGTGAATGACCCGTACATGGGGATAGTGTCCGTGTCCCGTTGTGACGCGCTCTCGCCGGCGGTGGCGCGCAGCACGGTGTCGCAGCACGTGATGACCTCTTTCAAGATCTCCTCCACCGAGTCGGAGGACTCGGTGCAGTCGTCCAGTCGCTGCCTCTTGCAGGAACTTGTGGATTTTCCGCCACAAGGCCTCGCCGGTTCGCTAGTATCTGGCTCTCTGTCTGCCATGAGTTTCTAAACGAGGACACAAGAAGAGCCACATGTGAAGATAATGCTTCGGCAATGATGTGCTCCACAAGTGTCGAACTCAAAGCTCGGGGGCCAAATCTGGCCTGCCACATTTTTTTTGGGGGGGCCCACAAAAGCAGATAGTGTTCCTCGTGCTTCTCGATGAATAGATTTGTTCCTTAATTTGTTTTGTGTAAATATTGTAAACACATAAAGTAATATCTTATTTAAATAGACTGAAAATAATTAAACCATTTGTGCATTGTGATTTAATGCTGCAATCCAATTTATAGTGATGCTCTTTCTGGTGTGCTCCCCTTAGCCACCGGGAGCACACAGTCATGCAGACACAAATGAAGAAAGTTCTTCTCCTAATACTTTAATTAACTCAGTAAGATGATGAAATATTAGTCTCCTTTTTTGTGGAGTATAAAAAATAAACTGTTTTTTTTTCTGACTTACTTGTACTGCAACACTCAAGTATTTTCTATACATTTTGTGCTTTCAGAAATGTGTTCAAAAATGTTTTCAATGTTGTTAAAAGTGTTTTTTATAAGTTGAAATGTGTTTAAGGCATGTGGGTTGCCTACAGTTATATTTGTCTGTGGTCTCTTTATAGCACTGGTTTTCACAGCTTGGAGCAACTCTCCCTGCGATGAATGGGGGGGTTCCCTTTTTCATGTGGTTTCCACCAAACTCCTTCTTATTCACCTCCAACACAGACGCCAGAAGCTTTGCTCGGCACGCAAGCTGCCTCAGGTGAAAGCTCCTGTCCTCAGGTGGGTCACTTTGTCTTCTGTACAAGGTCTCGTTCGCCTCCTGGAAAACACAGTATGATTAGATAGTCTTAAAAAGTGGTCATGATGCCCAAAGTCTACTTAGGACACATTTTTCTGATCCTGTAACAACTGCTCTAGAATCACAAATAAATGCCAACCTGGTTATTGACCTGGATAGCAGGTCCCAGTCTGGTCTGACATGAGCTGAAACCGGTCCAATATGCATCCTGGCCATGTGTGCTGGGAGAATTGGGAAGCATGAGGTCTTCCTCTGGGGAGAAGACTTGCTGAGGGGTTAGGGGGGGTATGACGCAGCCCTGAAAGGGGACCAGCTCTGCAGGGGACAGGCTGCTCTCCAAAGTGGCTGGAGAATCTGGACAGAATCAGAACAACAGTAGCAATAGTTAGTGCTGAAAGGCAACAATGGTCACTTCAATTTTTTTCTTATTTGGGATATATTCAGTCTACATTCCAAAATGTCCCAATTTTCTCAGAATTCCTTATCCCCCCCCCCCTCAGAAAAAAGCACTCAAGTGAATGAGGTATTTAACAAAACAGTTTTTTCCCATTCCAACTTCAAAATGTGAAACTCATTGAAGCCGTCAGGGGAACTCTTTTCCACATTACAATAATCCCCACGTTCACAAAATTCCACGTTTCACGGTATAATTTACACAAAAGAGTTGATGTATTTACCAGATCCTTCCACATTTCTTGACCGATTCAAAACTTTTCCAACTTAATCAAACTGATCCTTTCAAATAGGACATCTAAGGGAACTAGTTTCCGATATTCCAATCTCTAAAATTCTGCGCTTATTTGCTGTAAAATTAACAAATTTTCACAGGAAAAGTCATAAATTTATTTCATACAGTATTGTATAGTGTTATCTTCTCCTTCCGCATTTTTCTGACCAATTCAAGCCAATCCGTCTTTGCAATAATTCCAACATTCCCAAAATTCCATATTTATCGCTGTAAAATTCCTAAAATGTCACAATTTCCCAATTATAGATGTTTTACTTTTTACTGCTTGCTCATTTCTTCAAGCAGCTAACTCATTCCGGATCCCTTAAAAAATATTCCCATACCCAAAATTACTCCATTTTCACCATACATTTCCAACATTCTTACTTCTTCCACAATTCCTATTGACCAATTCAAATCATTCAAACTTCAAGTCACACATTCTACAATTAAAAAGTTCGATTGCTCAGAATTTACTCTGAGCATCAGTTTTCAGCATTCACGTGCAATTATTCCAGAAAATACATTTTCGAGTTTGCTTTTCTTACCCGCCATACAATCCAGTGCAAAATCCGCAAAGTCTCGCTCATCTCCATCAGATCCATTCACCTGTTGAGAAACATCAACATAAAATAAAGAAGATAAATGTTTAAAATGTTTTTTTAAATGGTAATTTACCTGATGGCCCCACCAGGACCACCAGCCAGGGAAGAGTGGCTTCACCGCTACACTAGCAATCATGACGCAAAGAATGAGCGTGATGCGTTCAGGGGAGTGGGGCAAAAGTAGTGTTTTGGGTCGTCTGATTTACGACGCTATTTGTGCGGGATTCCAGCGCACCTCGTCAAACATTAACAGACTGGGAGTGATGCGCAACTGCATATCTGTCACCTTATCTGTTTTCCCTCGTATATGTGCTAAACGAGTCATTAAACACAGCAAGGGGAAAACAAGTGGTTATAAAAATGACATTTCCTTCCTACCTGTGAGCCGCGTGAGTCGCTCTCTTTTCTGTTGCAGTATTCTAAATCATCCCATGCGATTGTTGAAAAGGCTTTAAAAATAGAGTAACCACGAGTCATTAATTGTTCATTTGAGCACCGTAAGAGAGAAGTGGTAGCTGTTAAGATGCGCAAACCTTGCTCGATGTTGCAGGGCAGCTCCACATAAACCGTGACTGGACTGCTGCTTCTGGGGACTTTATCCTGCACCAACGATGGAAATATTTTAGAGATTGAATGAACATTTATTTGCGCCGCATTTAGACTCCGTATGTCATACCTTGTCGACATGGCGTGGTACCCTCCCTCCGCTGTTACACACGACACCAAACACGCTTCTCTCACCGTGCATCTTCATCCCTCCACCTCTTTACACCATTCCGGACTCATTTAAGGCCACATTCTCCCGGTTCGTGGCGCGGATTCATGTTACGGCCCAATCAAATGTACGTATTAGGCTCGTCTCCAGGGACTGAAGGCGTCCTCGGAGATTGAGCTGGAGGGGACTAACGGTTTTTCTGGGGCTGGAGTGGGAAGTGGGCGCGCGCGTAAAGGGCGCCTTTGCAGCGGCTGAGTCGGGCCGGCCCACCTGCACGACACTTAGTGCCAAACGCAATGCCTTTGGTACACACGAGTGGCATTATTATCCCTTCTATTTGTATCTTTGCACTTCCCGTGTATATTTTTCTCCGCGCGTATAGAGCAGCAGAAGAGTTCAAGGCCAGTAGAAGTGGAAAAGGAAAAGGGCAATTAAAGGCAACAGCTTGGCAAACACCCTCGTGACAAATGCCTTTTCCACGAACAAACAAACAAGAGAAGTCCAGTGGGCCCCTTCACGCTGAATGCACCTGTGTGGTCGACAGCGTGTCAGCAGGTCGAGCTGCCACGCGTAATGGATTAGCAAGATAAAGAGCCTCCGCGTGCGCGTAGGTCACCCTGGAAGAATACATCGTGAAATGACAACGTTTAAGACCACATTAATCATTTAATTAAAGTATTTGTGTCGAAGATTTAGTTTAAACACTTCTGGATACATGTCTTATAAGTGTATTATATTTCTTTAATTGCATGAAATTGGTGACACATTAGTGGGTGCTTGGTACAACCGGAAATGTAATTTTCAAATGATTCATTTATTTAGACAAACAACTTTTATTCCAAATTTATTTCACATTTAAAAGAACATTTTACAGCATTTTTTGGTCTGATCCTTCATTGCAGACGTCCCAACGCGTGATAAGATAACTCAAATAAAAACAATGTGAAAATACCGATTTAAAAAACATACCATATCCTGCGTTCACCATCCTTTACTGAGCCAAAGCACATATTTTGAACTTGAAAAATCTCACAGACCACCAGCAAACAGAAATGTCACAAAAGGTATGAATACTGAAATAATGATCTGAGTGGCAACAAGCGGACACACAGGTTAACTGCCCCTTCTGCTAATTAGTAGGAGAGCATTTCATTGTTTTTTTGTCTATCGTTATAATATCACTAGCCTATAGACAGTTCAACAAAGATACAAAATTTGTTGTAAAAATAATTTTCAGCACTTCTTTCAACACTGATGTGCCGCAGCTTTGGAATTACTGTTCAAAATAATTGATCAATAATTTGATCACCACTTGGTGTTCTCTAACAAGGAGTTCAGCAGCAGTGGTGTGTAAAGGGCAATTTTTAAAAATGATCCACCAGCTCCCCATTCCCGGGGCTACCAAAACATTTTAGGGGGCATCATACTCGGGTGTTTACACCGGGGCATGCATTGCTTTGGACGCCACTGCTGCACAGCAAAATTTACATTTACATGTTTTTTTTAGACCAGTTTTTACAGGCCACAAAAAATGATTAAAAAAATCAACAAAATTTCTCAGGAACTTATTATTCAATTTACAAGATTCTTGGGCCGTTGTATTCTTCGAGTCAGCATTTTGACAGTGTCATTTTTTTCCACATTGCTAAATGTGAAATGTATTGATGGACTCATGGCTCAAACACCTGTTGTAAATTTTGCATTTTACCTCCTTTTTAGAGAACAGCAACTTGTGCGAAAAGCATTGAAACACTTCACATTAGGACAGAGGGGCAAATTAATGAGGCATTTTAGATTCATCCTGAAATTTCACACAAATGCGGAATATCACAAGAATTTTGTGATATTTTGTATGGGCGGCTGAAATATTACAAGTTGCCAAAAATTACAAAGGGATGTGCTACATGTGTTTAAACATATGCATCTCCACTCAGCGACTCCTTGTTAAGTGTGGCCAGCAGCTTCAGATTGTCTCTGCACTCCCGAGCCAAACTGCCGTCAGCTTTGTCGTGGTCGCTCCTACACCGAGGCTCCATCATGCTGTCCTGTAATTCATTTTCCGGCTGGGAGTTGACGTGTTCACCTTGGAGTAACTCGTGTGCGAGGCTCAGCGCGCAGCTGGCGGTCAGAGACGGGACATACTTATTGAAGGCGTAGTCGGCCAGGCTCAGCTCACACACCTTTTGAGCCAGGCTGCTGCAACGCTTTACGGCGTCCGTGCGGTTGGCGTGGTAGTCCAAGAAGAAGGCCAGGGTGGGCGCGCCCAGACGGAAGTGGAGGCGCAGTAGGATGAGACACTCCAGGTTGCAGAGTTGCTCCCTGGTGAAGGTGTCGCAGCACAGGGACAAGAGATGACTGATGCTAGGGGAGCACACCTCCACCTGGGAAAGACACATTTAACCATCCATCCATTTTCTATAGCTGTGGTTCTCAAACGTTGTCAAAAACGTCGGCTACCACTGGAAGGATTAACATTTGGGGCTCTATTTTCGTAAATTGCGTACCTGCGCCGTGGTACACATGTGAATGTATACTGTTTTTAAATACCGACACAACGTAATTTTGGTGAATTTATTGGGGCGCAGGCAGGCAGATTCTAAGTTTTGCTGACATGTGTGGTGGAGTCACCACTCTGGATATTTTTTTAATCATGACACTGAGCAGCACAGCTGTGGGGGCAGGGGGTTTCCAAGTGCCCACTTCACAGCGCAGATGTGCTTCCGTCACGTCAAGATTGATTGGCCATGATTGAAGTCGTCTGTGACCACTCCCACAGCAGTACAGCCCTCCCTCTTGCAGTCCGCCGGCCAGCGTTTTTGAGATCAAAGTCAAATCCAAATGGTACCTGCCTGTATATATAGTGTATGGACGGATAGATAGATGGAAAGATGTTCCTACATATACCTTTTTGCTGGCAAGTAGCAGTGCCGTGACACCCAGAAGCTGGAAGCAATCGGCGGCCACCGGCGTGCATGCCAGGAACCTGTCCATGATGTTGACGGTCAGGCAACAGCACTCAAAGGACAGGCGGAAGTACTTGTGCACCGGGATTAGCCAGCTGACCAACTTGCAGCGCGCCTCTGCCGTCACCTATCATTTAATCAACTTAATCAGGAATCTGCTATATATATCTATAAAGGTTTGACTACTTTTAATTGCTACCCCTGTCCATGTGCCCCACTTAAAACACAAATGTGGCCCTAACCTAAGCACAAAATGCGTCCC
The DNA here is from genome assembly GCF_059441095.1 of Idiotropiscis lumnitzeri. Taxonomy (NCBI): domain Eukaryota; kingdom Metazoa; phylum Chordata; class Actinopteri; order Syngnathiformes; family Syngnathidae; genus Idiotropiscis; species Idiotropiscis lumnitzeri. Next base: position 23,841,370 of record NC_142391.1, on the reverse strand, counting down.
CTGCATTTGAACCTACTTGTGGCTGAAGAGCAAGACTTTTGCACGGGTGAAACAGTGCCTCCCTCTCCGTCTGGATCCTGTAGCCGACGTCACCGTACTGGAGGTACCAATTGGAAGCTTGTCCTGACGGGTCACCCTCCGGCTCCTCCACGCCACGCAGAAATGACGAAGCAGCCAGACTATGAGGCGTGGGAGGACCTGCCAAATCCTCCTCGAAACCGGAGTCACTCAACCTGGACACAAGTTTCTGCTTCCGGTACCGCTCGACCCGTACGGAGCCACCACCGCCCCGCTTCACGAGCACCATCTTCGGCGTGCGTAAGATAGACCCCAGCACAGACCGAGGCCGGAGTTTACCTAGTGGAAGGTGAAGGGGGAGTCGCCCTTTCCCGGGGTGTTGCCCGCTTCACTCGCCTCGTTACCATGACGACGAGAGCCAGACCAAAACCTGCCAGTCCCAATTAGTTCGTCACACATGGGAACCATATGTCAAACACTTAACACGGATTACCAACTCAATGGAAGTAATTAAAATAAAGCAAACAAAATGAAATTACATCTAAGTCATTTATTACAATTAAAAAATAAATAGATTTGTTCGTGTTTTTAAAAAGAGGACAGATTTTTAAAAAATGTGTTTTCGTTTTTAAAGCGATATTTGTTCATTTTAAAAATGATGTCATATGGAAACAAAACCGTAAGTTTCTTTTTCCTGTGGTGGGCGGAACGCGAAAGCTGCCTGTCCCGCCGCTGCTGCACACACAAGCCGTACACACTTTCAAAAGTCAAAGCGAGAGCGGCGTTGAAAAAAAACAACCAAAAAAACCGTCCGACCCAGAACCAAGCTTCAAGTATGTCCTTTGTCCACATTTTAAAGGTACGGAAGTGACCTTTATACCTACCAAGTAGCAGCGTATTGCATTGTACTGTCGTTGGCGTACTTACGAGCTGAATTGTTGCACAGAAAACCTGGGCAAAGCGTAGCTAGCATTAGTTGCTAAGAGGTTAGCTATGTAGCTTAGCTTAGGATGCTACTCGGCTAACAGCGGCGGTGACCGTGGTTGCCGCTGTAACGGTCTAGTTAAACTGGGTTATTGTTGTGTTTCCTTGCACATTTGGTGAGATTTTTGAACATTCAACTAATGGAAGAGTAAGCAAAAGCCAGAAGCACAAACGGTGCGCACACGCTAGCATGCTAGTCCACGCTAACGCCATGACATAATCTCTTGAAAGAAGTCGGTATGGAGAGCTTGGACTCGTGGTTGGTCCTGCATTTTCCCCCCCTCTTTCGACGCCAACCTCTTAATTTTTAGAGGTCAAAATGACAAGGTTAAACACGAGATTAGTTTTAGTACAACATGCTACCTAGCTTGAATCATTTGTGTCAAACTTGTTGACATCACAGGCGATTCCTAGTAGTTGGGACCGGTCATGCTTAACTACATAATATGTCATCAATAGATGTGTAAAGATACAATGGAAGAGAAAACAATATTTGGAGCCTTTGTGATTGCATGTTTCTTTGCATGAATGGGTCATTAAATGTAGTCTGATCTTCATTTTCATCACAATGAACAGTCTACCTAAATTAATTGCACACAATCAATTCTCAGCTCTCATTTTTATAGAACCTCACAGAATAGGCAGGAAAAGGAAAGGGAAAACTTGGTTGTATGTTTGAGCCTGCATTGACAATAATAAGATCAATCAAACATTTGCTGTAGTTGCAGATCAAACGTACCACAACCATCAGCATGAATTTTAGAGCATTCCTCTTGACAAAACTGTTGCAGTACAACAAGATTCCTGGGATGTCTGGTGTGAATAGCTCTCTTGAGGTCTGGCCACGGCAGCTCAATTGGGTTGAGGTCAGGACTTTATACAGTCATGGCCAACAACATTGGGTCGCCCTGCTTCTGTCGGAAAATGCTCCAATTCTCCCAGAAATTGTCGCAATTACAAATTTTGAGCTCCATGTTTTCGTACAATGTGAGGCAGTTAAATTTCTTCACGGTCCAAGATGAGCACTTTTTTGGGGTCGTGGCTTCACAGCCATGTTGTGGTGGCTCTGCCAGAACCCGCACTGGCCCTGTATATTGAAACAATACAATACTTTTCAATGATTATTTCATATTTAGCTTCTTCAAACTGTATCATTTATGCATTTACAAAAATCTTACTTCAATGTAGTTTCTATTCTTGCAATTTTTTTTCAGTAAAAATGTAATTGCATATTTAACAGTTTACATTTTCATATCTTTTTCAAGCCATTCAATATGGAAAGATTTAAGCTGACACAAAATGTGCTCAGCTTGGTAAAAAGATATGTGATGATTAATAATTTTAAGTAGATAAATTGCAAAATATTGAGTGTTAAATATTTTTAAAACAGCAAGAACCTGATGATTTCATCTTAATAATTTATGAAATTTATACTGGCCCCGTTGGGCCAGCATTATTAAACTTGGGGTGGCCCAACACAGGCCCCGTACTGTCCCACGCACCTTGAGTTTGACACCTATCTTACATGCTCATGTAAACTTTGCTGGCTCCCAAGGGAATTATGATGTATGTGTTGATTGATTGAACCTTTTATTGCTTTGTAGTTCTAGCTTCTTAGCGCACCATGGAGAACTCAGACAGGCACAACTGGACAAGGCCAGGTAGCTGGGGTGCAGCTTCCGACGGCTGGAGGAGCCAGGACCAAACTAGAGGACAGACCTTCCGAACGGATGGAGGACCGCAAGGCAAGAAGAACCAGGGAGGTCCATACTGGTCCAGCCCCAAGAGGGGGGGAATGGGGCCCTTGGCTTATTCCCCTGGAGCCTTCCGAGGAGGCCACAGCCCCTTGCAGAGGGATGATCTGCATCGGTTCTGGCATCCAGAAAACAGTGGCGGTACTCGAGAAGAGAATTGGAGAGAGCATATGCAGCAACAGTGGGGCAAGAGTGTCCGTGAAGGAGGTCCGCATGAGGAAAGGGATATGTGGAGGCGGGATACCACTGATGGAAATGTTCTTAATGCAGGTGGGATTTTTTTCGGGAGTTTGTTTCAAATGCACATTAGGGGATGACATTTGGGGAACCTGAACAACCAAGTCAGGAAATCTAGAGATTTCTTGTAAACTTCTTTACTCAAAAGTCACTTGTAATATTTAAAACAAGCAGATGGGCCAGGTCATTTGTTAATGAGATATATTAAAAAAAAAAAGTGTAACATGTACTAGGGCTGGGCGATTAGTCATTTGGGATACATTTCAGTTTGATCTTTGTGATCAGTTGTGAGTATAATTACCTGATCGAATGCACCGTAAATATGTGACATCAGCCAATCAGAGTCACCCTTTTCCTACTTTACTTTTGCCTGAAAATAGAAGAAAACAGAAAGTCGTAGAAAGAAATAAACAATGGCCAAATGTTGCTGTTTAACACGCAGCTGAGATGAGCGTTATCCTCCAAAGATGAAGCTGGTTTGAAGCATGAAAATGCAAGCGGATTCGCATTGGCCGTTTAGCAGCTACTTGACCACAGCAGTAATCACGTGTCATCTTTTGATCATTCATATTTACAAGCGGCAGTGGTGTTAATGCAGATTTTATGACATCTTCATTATTCCTGAGACGGAAATTTGTACATTTTGGCTCATGGATACCAGTTAATCACTCCAGGTCGTAAATTAGTTGGCTGTTATTTCATATTGTTATAAGTTTGTTGAATTGTTGAATAAAATTTTGGGGTTTGCTTGTTGTTTATCTTTTTCATTTTGTTTTAAAATTTATTTCATGTGTAAATAAAATGTTGAACTGCTGTCTAATTTCTCAAGTTTTCAGTACAGGCACTTTAAAACTGGCTATTTAAAATCAAGATTAAAGAAATTGTGAGAACCGATATCGAATATATATAAACAAGGGAAAAACAATATGATGATCATTATATCGCCCAGCCCTAACATACATATATATTTTTTAAATACAAAAATTGTGTTCAATTCTTAGTGATACATTTGATGACTTCAGGTGTTTGGGTTCACTAAACGAGCAAGTTAGTGAGATGAATGTCTATGTGAGTGTACGCTGTGATTTAGGGTAGTCAGCCTTTCCTCCCAAGTCACATGGGACAATTAATGAGCAAATTAATAAATGATCGATGTTAGATGTATATTGAAATGTGAAAATATATGTTTATATTATTCAGATAGTAACTGTTGATGTAGTGGCCCTGGCTTCGGTTCGAGGCAACCATGTTGTTCATTGATGTAGTTAACGTGAGGAGGGATACCACTGACGTGTCCAGGGTGTCGTCTGCAGACCTTTCGCCTGAAGTCAGCTGCAACAGTTTCCAGCACACCTTGAACCTAAACAAAATAAGCGCAATTGGGAATGGATACATTTGCAATAATTTAATTAACCCAATATTTAGTGAGATAGTTAAAAAAAAATAGCAAATTTTAAGAAAAATGACATCATGCTATGTGGGGCCCATATGTGGCCGGTAAGCCATACTTTGCTGACTCCTCCCTTACACCATTGTCTAAATTTGAAATGTTGCTTCCCTCTATTTCAAATATGCAACACACTGCCTTGCAATATATATATATTTTCATTTTCCATCTCATCTTTTTTTTTTGTTCCAAAAGGAAAAAGACGGCGTCCGAGAAACAAGCACAGAAATTTTGCTGAAGAGGACCGTGACCTCGCAAGTGAAGAGTCCTCACTCTCAGCCAAAGATCTGCATGTTCTACGGCAAGCTGAAATGCGTCTCAGTAGAGATGACATACACTGTCTCAAGAAAGTACGTGCACAATTTTTAGTAAGACAACCACTTGAGCAAATACTCTTTTGCAGACTTTAACTTGATACTTTCCGATACATGTTGGGTCATCCTGCTATCTCACCTCTTCTATTAACCAGAAGTCCAACAGCAAGCCTAATGCACTTTACACCTGCGCCCTCTGCGACGTTCTCCTCGACTCGGTGTCTGATGCCAACAGGCACGTCCGAGACAAGCGGCACAAGCGGAGGCTCAGGGTGAGGGAGAAGAGCCGGCGTTTGGTTACATGTGACGGCGCATCGGTCCGGACATGTTGTGATTGTTTTTGCAGGAGAAGAAAGAGCATGCGATGCTGACTGAGATTCTGCCTCCTGGCCCCGAGCATGTTCATGCGTTGACTGCCGTTTTAGAAGATGTCGTCCGTGAGCACGGAATGGATGACTGCGATGTGGAGAGGAGGCGGTGTGTTGTGTCCCTCATGCAAGATCTGCTCTTGACCGTCCTGTCTGGTGAGCCGCCTCAAAGTTGTTGACGATCATGGAATGAATCACTCAGTGACCGCCAGCTCGCTATTCTTGGGGGTTAGTGCGAGCTGGCCCCAAAAGCCCCAGAAAAATCAAAGTCATTGAAACCCCCTAAAGAGGTTTGTAATTGCCTCTCCCAATAGTTTAACTGCAAATATGCCACAAGATGTGATCGCAAAACACTCTCATTTCAAAATGATAACAATTACGCTTACAAATAAATAGCATGGAGATGATTGATTCACTCACGCTGGCTTATGTGCTTCCTTGGAAGTTTTAAAAGCAACATCTTTCGGCGTTACACGAAGAATGCAAAAATACTTCAGTGGCTGTCAATAAATGAGTTGAGTTCCACCCCAAACAAAAAACAAAAAAAGTGAAACAGTGTCTAGTGTTTGTGAACGGTGAACAACAAATAATCTTACTTCCTTTGTTATTTATGCACAGCACACTGTTGGTGCATGGCTGTTAATGATGTTACTTGTCTGCCAAATCTGTAGAGATCAGGCTTCGGTTGTATGGATCATCTTGCACTAAGTTTGGATTCAAGGATTCTGATGTCAACATCGACATCCAGTATCCACCTCACGTGAGTAGGCCAGCGCCCAAAACCTCTGCGCACCCGAGAACGTGTCATTTGTAGAATGCATCATATTCACATGCTCTCTTTTTATATTATATCTATGTTGTGTAAAGGCTTTGAAATGGAATGTATTCACAGATGCATCAGCCAGATGTCTTGTTGTCGGTCAAGGAGTGTCTCGCTGTGAGCCGTGAGTCACCTTTTTCTATGTTTGACCCCATCAAAATGTTTTTGGGAGGGGTCCAAAATGTTGGGTATGTTTATTTTTAGGGGGGTTAAGGAATTTGTTTGTTTGTCCTCAGCTCTTTTTGTTGATCTGGAAGCTGATTTTCATGCTCGTGTGCCTGTAGTCATCTGCAAAGAAAAGAAGAGGTGCGTAGCCCTGGCAGCTGTTGAGTCACCAAATTTCTGCCAATTCAAAAATGACTTTCACACCTTAAATGAAACCAATTCCCACCCTAATCCCACTCTCTCACAGTGGTCTTCTGTGCAAAGTGAGTGCTGGGAATGAAAATGCGTTCCAAACCACCTCATATCTAGCGTCCCTAGCTAAGCAGGAGCATCTCCTCCCACCACTGGTACTTGGACTTCGACATTGGGCGAAGGTAACGCTCTGACCAATGATCTCTTTCCAAGATAAAAGAGCAAAATGCTACATGTTTTGATTTTTGTATTCGTTGTAGATCTGTCAAATCGACCATGCGGAGGAGGGTGGGCTACCACCGTATGTCTTTGCACTCATGGTCATCTACTTTTTACAACAGCGCAAAGAACCCCTCTTGCCAACGTATCTGAATCAAGCGGTTTGTAGTTGTCTTTGTTTCAGATTCGCTTTTCACATTTGATTATAATGGTGGTCTGTTACGTTTTTAGATCAAGAGCTTTTCGCTGGGCAAGCTTTCAGACTTCAACCTCACGAGTGTTGAGGATGGATACTTGCACTGGAGTTTCACCTCTTCCGCCAAAGACGCGCCGCAGCCACCAGAGGGCGCATGCTTGAAGGGAAAGGTAACCTTCGCAATAGAATTAGCCAACCATACATTTCTCTATAATTTATCCTGTTCAGGGTTGGCCACGGTGACTTTGGGTGAAAGGCGCATTCTACACTTAGGACTGGTTACCAGTCAATTCACAGGATGAAATTTATGAATCACACTCTACCAACGGCTCAATACGATTATTTAATGGTATCCTACAGGATACATCATATCGCATCAATTTATCGTTGATTATTTCTGAGAGTAAATACACGTTAAACTATTTGTCTACAAAAAATCCAATAATTTCAAATTCATCTTACAATATTGCCCATACAGGAAAATGGACATACACTCGTATATTGCATTTGCAATCAGGATAGCGGCTGTCAGTTCTCATAATGATTCCTCTGTCTTTTGTAAGCTTCAAAAACACATGCAGTCCATATCTCTAACTTGCCACTAACAACCCAGCTGAAATTGAGCTCCTTCCCAAGATAAAAAAAAGATTTTATCTAGATGTAATGCATCTCTTCCAGATACTTTCTTGACACCAATTACCACTTTTCTATTAGCGAGGTCCTTCTTAGGTTGTTACAGAAGGAGCAAGGAAAGGCATAGGGAGCTGTGAGTAGGTGAGAATAGTTTTGAAAATGGACTGACCCCAAACTGGGAAAAACTCAATTATTTGCAGCCAATTCAAACTGAATCTATTTTTTGCCATCAAGTAAAAAATGCATACCGACATAATTGCTTGGATTCTTTCTTCTGATCACGTCACACATGTTTGTTTGTAATATTAGTTGTTGACAGTCACATTTCATTTACAATTCCATTCAGCAACTGAATGTTAAAAATGCAACCCGCCTAACATGATTTTATTTTTCACCATAGTCAATCCTGTGTAGCAAGTAATGAATCCGAGCACATTACAGCTGGTACAATTGGTTCAAAATTTTATGTTTCACCATATTTGCTGCACCGTTAAATTGTGCTATTATCTTCTATCTGCCAGAAGATTTACAGTAGGAGTTGTCATTTTTGGGTTCATCATTGTTTGCACAGAACAACAACATCCAAAGAAAATGTGAAAATGTAACACAAATTTGCAAATCTGCAAATGAAACTTGTTCATGTGTTTACCTTTTTAGGTTCCACTGGTTTTCCAGAGCCCTCACCCCCCTGTGGAGATGGGCTCTCTCTGGGTGGAAATGCTCCGCTTCTATGCCCTGGAGTTCAACATGGCTGACAACGTTGTCAGCGTGCGGACGGGTGCTGTCCTCTCCCGGGAGGTAAAAGACTGGCCCAAGAAACGCATAGCTGTGGAGGGTAAGTAGGATTTTGGAAATTGATTGTGGATATGGGAGCACCCGACGCTCACGTCTATCTCTGGTGGTTATAGACCCTTTCGCTGTCAGGAGGAACGTGGCGCGCTCTGTTAACAGCCAGCAAATGTATGACTACATCGTCCATTGCCTCAAAACAACATACAAGTACTTCGCACTGCCCTTCAACTTGCCGGCAGCCAATCACAAGATGGCAGCCTCGTGTGCAAAAGAGTCATCAGAGGGCAAGGTGGGCCTTTCAGAGTTGAGTCAGCTGAGCATTCAGTCCCAAAGTAAATGTGAAGAAGATGGCCCCGGAGACTCTGACTGCATCATTGAGGAAGAGGAGGAAATTGAGGAAGGCAGCGACTCTGAAGGGGAGAAGGAAAAGGTCGACCTGGGGAAAAGCAGTTTCTCTGAGGAGGACGAGGACGAAGACGCCGAGGCGCACGCCAGACGTCACTTGGACAGCTTCACCACGGAGGATGAGGAGATTTTCCCTGTGGACGAGATCTCGGGGGAGGAGCTTTTGTCTGACGAGGAACCTCCAGATTTGGACACACCTGGTTCAAATGATGAAGAGGAGGAAGAACTGGCGCCTGCTGCCGCCTCACCTTCTTGCTTACAGGACACTGTTGAAAATGAGATACCAGGAAATAAAAACCACATGCAGGCCACACGGTCATATCAATTCAGCAAGCATGCTTTCACCAGAGGAAAGGTCAGTTTATTATTATCATCGTCGTCATCACAAACACCTACAAATGTTCAAATAGAGGGGACGGCAAATTAGGCCTTTTCACCATTACGTCACACATGCGGTACATCCGGGGGGCAAAAGATGGAGCTTCCTACTAGTAAACAAATGAAATGGCATGATTTAAGATGTTTTCCTTATTCTCTATCACCATAGTTTGTGTGACGTGCCAAAAAGACGTTGCGCAAAGTAAATTGCTTCCAAGGGAGGCCGAAGCTCGGCTGTAGTTTGCTTTCCAGGTTTGTCGATTCAAAAGGATATGTGGCAGAAATTCAGACAGACCGTGGATGTAAAGTCTAGACATCCTTATTCCTCCTTATAAGACGAAAGAATATATAACCGGATTGTGAAGTTTCACTACTGACATTCTTGGGTTTTTTTGTGTATTTTTTCACGCTAATTTATATTAGACCTTATGGAAAGTGCTTTGTTACAGCTCCAGCTGATGTGAAATGCACTATATAGATATATAAAGTTGTGTATATATACTTCAACTTTTGGGTAATATCTTGCGGCGCAACACCGAAATCATTTTTGGGTCGTTTATAGTTCAGGACAGGTCCGAGTTTTTCCTTCCCGTTCTGCCTATTGCTGTGTTATTTTTTTGTGCATCCTTCTAATGTTTTCCTCTCATCCGTCCCAGTCACACATGGTTGTGTGCAGCTTGTGCAAGCGTGATGGCCACTTGAAGAAAGATTGTCCCGAGGATTTCAAGAAAGTGGATTTGCCGCCTTTGCCCGCAATGACAGCCGACTTTCTCAGTGTGCTTGACCAAGTCTGTGAGCAGTGTTTTGGTGAGTGCAAAGTCTTCACTTGTCATTAATATTGTGGTGGAAAAAAAATGAGCTCCTCTCTTTGTGTCAGGCAACTGCGTGAGCTTCAGCTTTTCTCTCTGTTTTTACTTTACAAGATTTTACTAGACTTATCATCCAGCCGAACAAATGTACCTGTGTCAAGTGTGACATTTTGATTTTTTTTTAATAATAAGCTTTCATTTAGTTTAAGATAGGAGTGTGAATTGTGATTCTTTCCAGTGGACTTTGCCCCCGATGACTTGGAAGTGGCCGTCAGAGAGTGCATCCTGCAAGATCTCGAGACCTTTGTCAGGCGACAGTTCCCTGGTGAAGTAAACCACCATCTTACATTTCCGTGATGCGCTTTTTAATCTTGTCCTTTAAGTGATGCCAGGGTGACTTCAATTATCTCTGCCTTTATTTTGTGAGTAGGTGCACGGCTGCAGCTGTTTGGCTCTTCCAAAAATGGTTTTGGCTTTAGGCAGAGTGACCTGGACATCTGTATGGTGCGAGAGGGCCAGGACAACATAGATGTATGTTGTCAGATTTACATGGTGTGCTTGTCAAAGTGTGTTAGTGGCTAGATTTGAAACCGAATGAAAATGTTTATAATGATCTTAATTGTTACGGAAAATAATTTCAACATTTTTTTTGTTTGTTTTTAATGTTAAAAAAAGAGTAAAGTCTGCAACACTTGACAGTTTGCTTGTTACAAACTTTAAACAGCTGTGCCTAAAATGAATTTTGTTCCACGCTAAAGCCCGTGGAATGTACTCAAAGTGACATTGCTGTATTTGAGTTCTTGCCTCACAGAGCTGTCTCAGATGTTTTGATGTTACAGCGTTACAGGATCATCACTCGTATCAGCATCTCAGACTGCGACTTACTTTGCTTCCAATTTGTCTCGTCAGGATGTTGACTGCATCAATATAATTGAGCGTCTTGCAAAGCTTCTGAGGAAACACCCTGGTAAGAAGCATTTGATCTTCATTCCAATGGTATCTACAACTGTATTTTATTTTTTGGCGTGTCTCATCATCTCTTCTGTCCTCAAAAGATTTGAAGAACATCCTCCCAATTACTACAGCCAAAGTCCCCATTGTGAAGTTCTACCATGTCCGTACTGGTCTGGAGGGAGACATAAGCCTTTACAATAGACTGGTAGGGATCTCACAACAATTTGTTTCCTTCTAAAGTGTAAATTACACGCAATTAGCTGTTTGGTTTTCCCCGCAGGCTCTGCACAACACACGCCTGCTGGCGCTGTACGCCGCCATTGACAGGAGAGTGAAGATCCTCTGTTATGTCATGAAGGTGTTTGCAAAGGTGTGTGTGCTACAGACCACCAGCTGGCATTGAAATGCGTTTGCTTTGGAGTCATTGTGATGCCGTTTAATTCCAGATTTGTGACATCGGAGACGCTTCGCGCGGCAGTCTCTCGTCTTACGCCTACACCCTCATGGTTCTCTTCTTCCTCCAGCAGAGGGATCCACCTCTTATACCTGTGCTACAGGAGGTACATTTGAACAAAATTTAGAATGAGAAGTACATGTCTTATTTGTGCTTTCTTTTTGTGTTTCCTATAAAATTATACCCCTGGTGAGCATTTCCTTTGTTTTCATATTTTCCAATTTCTTCAATGAGCCTTCAGTGATTATTTTAAATCTGAATGTGATAATAAAAACATGTTTTTAAATGTAGTAATATACGATGAATGTCCGACCGTATAGAAGACCGAAGATCAAAAAGTCATTTGGGAATTGTATTTTTCTTTACTACACAACATGCACAGTGATGATTTATTTATTTTTTTATCATGCACGCCACAAATGTTCTCGATATATAAAATAATTATAAAACTAATAAGTTAACTAAAACAAAGCAATTTTGAAATGTTATAATATCAACTTGATATGGTTTGGTTAAATTCACAACCCAAAATTCTTTTTTCTTTTTTTTTATATATTTACATTTACAGTAAACTCAATAGGGAGCGCCAATTTACAGTTTGAAGCAAGCCACAAAATCTAACGCTTGTAACTGAAGCTTTTGCTCCCAACTCAAAAAAAAAACATCCATGTGGCAGCTCATAACATGGAAAAAAAATCTTCCTCTGTGTTTTTGCAGCTATATGATGGTGACAAGAAGCCAGAGGTCTTAGCTGATGGCTGGAACGTGTATTTTTTTGATGATTTAAAAACACTGGTAAGTATCTTGTGTACACTTGGTCGTGTCGACGTTGTACCATCGCTAACTCCTCCTTGTTGCTTGACCCGCACGCAGCCCAGTCGGTGGCCACAGTACGGGAAGAACACGGAGACGGTGGGGGAACTTTGGCTCGGCCTCCTCCGCTTCTACACGGAGGAATTTGACTTTAAAGAGCATGTGGTGTGCACTCGTCAAAAAGCCCGTCTCACCACCTTCAACAAGCAGTGGACGTCCAAATACATCGTCATTGAAGGTCAGTAGGTGCCACCGAAGTCAGCAAAAGAGCGGGTACAGATTTGACTTCAACGGCATAATTTCACTTCATTCAACGAGATGAACTGCCTTTCAAATTTATCCGGCTTGATATACAAGGTACAGGGTAAACTATCCAAGATTAAATCTTGTTTCCCATTGTCTTTCCCTACAATTACGAGACAGTTTTTGATTCATAAACTCGTATTATCCTTTTTCATTTGTACTGTACATATTTTGAATTTAACAGAAGAATGTCATTTATCTAAGCTATGAAGGGGTGCTGTGGTTTGACTGTCGACTCTTTTTGCACTCCAGATCCGTTTGACCTCAATCACAATCTTGGTGCTGGGCTGTCCAGAAAAAGTAAGGTCCATTTACTGATTTTTCGGGTTTTGTTTAAGTTGTCTCTAAATATGTCACTGTCGTCACGTTTGTTTTTTTTTTATTTTCATGATTACAGTGACTAATTTCATCATGAAGGCTTTCATCAATGGCAGAACTGTGTTTGGCACCCCCGTCAAGGCGTTTCCTCCTGAATACCTCCGCCAGATGGTTTGTTATTTGCCCATTTCAATCTTGTACTCTATCTCGTGTGGCGGTATCATCAAATGATGGACAAAATCTGAATGTGATGAATTGTACAGCTCTTATTCTGATACCGACCACTTGCATTCCTTAACGTCAGTTTGAGACCAAGTTTCATTATTTTCAAATGTAATAAATCTGCATACATTTTTTTTGTTCATTTTATTTAGAATCAATTTGTAAGCCATTTACTGCATAGACTTGTCCACCTGCTAACTTGATTCCGTTGTCTTACTTTGCCATTTGTCTGCACATTCCGCAGGAGTATTTTTTTGATCCCCAAGTCCTCACCGAGGGAGAAGTGGCCCCCAACGACCGCTGCTGCCGCATCTGTGGCAAGATCGGTCACTTTATGAAAGACTGCCCCATGCGCAGGAAGTGAGTGTCGCCCTTCGCGGGCTCGCAAGTGAAAGGACCGATACACGTGTTTTTGTATTTTTCTGTCGGGGTGCTGCGCAGGTCCAGGCACAGGCACGACTCTGAGAGAAGGCTCGACGGTATGCGTGAGCGAGCGGACACGGGGGAGGACCCGACGTCCAGACACAAAAGTGAACACTGGAGGTGGCGAGACGTTCCAGAGCCGCGCTGCTGCTTCCTGTGTGGATCCACCGCTCACATCAAGAAGGACTGTCAACTCTACAGAGGCCCCGCAGGTTCACTTTTAAGCGATCCTAGACTTTTTCATGGCACACAATACACACTCAGAGTCTCAGGTACTACAGTAGAACGGGAGGATGGTAACCACAAGTGGACAAAAAAAATAATACCAGCGGCTTGTTTTTAATAATGCAAAATTTATTTATATGCAACAATACGCGACGCTAAAAATATTAGCTAGCTAAATCCGCATTTCAAACTACCCCATTGGAAAGGGTTCTTTTTCTATTTTGTCTCACAGGAAACATGAAAATGGAAAACTTCCCTTCGCCCTCATCAGGCCTCTTGAGGAATTTTAGAGAGAAACAAGTATGAATTTAGTTTAAAAGTGAGTTACTCATGTTTGGACATTGTTTTCACGAATCTGTTTCCCTTCTCCAGAGTTCACCGTTAAAAGATGAGAACAAAAGGCATCAACACGTGATGCTAAGTCCACAAGCAGGTATGACTGTGTCCATTTCAAATTCTGAATTACGCCAAGATTTTTTGTACAAAACTGTGCCTCTCAACTCGCGGGTTGAATTGTTTCATGTTATGCAAGACATAAGCTACCTGGCTCTCCGCCCCAACGCGGTTCTAGCCCGACTTCTGTTAAAAGTCAACTGTACATCTATGCACTTATTTGGGGTCTTTCGCAACTCTGTATTTCACTTTAACAATTGGCACGCTTAGCGCCTCCTCATTCACTTCCTCTGTGAAAACGCTACTTGTTAGTTGGATCGTTTATTTGTCAGCATGCAGCCCGTTGCTGCTGCGCACAGACTTGCATATAGTACAAATAAAGTCCGTGCTGCTGTGGTGGAAGATAGCTTGGCATCCTGCATTCAAGTAGCGGCTAAATAAATTCCTTCTCGGACTACGAGTGACAGTGCGATGCTTTTTTTTTTTTAATCAGTATGCAGCAGGTTATTATGACCTGCTTCATGAGCATGGGGCACAAGAGCCCTTTACAAAAACGCAGCTTTGATGATCTCGAGATCGCATTGCGTGAGATTGCAATTTGGGTCCCAAAATGATAATTTGTTCAGCCCTAATGGCAGGTCACAAATGGACATCAAATCAAGAGAAAGAAATTGCTGCTTCAAGATTCCTAAAGTGAATCTATGATTATCTGTGTGGTGGAAGCCATAGTTGGAGTCTCCATCTATTAAATCTGGCAGGCAGCGTGTCGGCTATCTGACAAGCCAGTCATGCCGAACATGGCCCAATGATCAAACCAGGAAAACACAGCAAGGTGGCTCTCAATCCAATCACTGTTCTGACCTCACTTACTGGAAATTGCTCTCATAGTTTCACAATCAAAGACCAAAGAACAGGACTGAAATTGGTTTTAGTTTTGAGCAGTGTTTTTGTTTTTTTTAAATTGTTCTCTGCTTGTGGTTCAGGCAGTTTAGCGACCCGCAATTTGGGTCGCACCAGTCACAGGAAGAGCCCGGTGGAGTGAGCACGGGCCGCACAGACCCGCCGAGGTTCTACTTGCGTCCAGGCAGACGGCGACCTCACCGCCCCTTGGCTGTAACGCTGTCAGTCTGAACGGGGGACTGTCGGCCCGACGGCAAGGAGCCCATTTAAAAGCCAAAGCCAAGGACGCCTTGACTTGAAGCCATCTTGGGCCTTTTTTTTTTTAACTTTTTTTTTTTTAATTCTTTTTCTCTGTCTTTCCCCTGCCGCCCTTTTAAATTTTAAATTTTTATTTTAACAAGTTGGATCATGCACCATGTCTTTGACAGTCAATCGGTTCTTATTTTTTTTCTTCAAATTCAGTGGTGAGGTAGTGCACCAACTTGCTCTCGGGCTTGCCAATGAAAGCATGCAATGTTGATTTCGATTCATTTTGTACTGTCGTGAAACTGTTTGACATGAGCTTGCTGATTTCTTTAACTCTATTTATATTGATGTTTCAATGGTGAAACGCGATTAACTTTTATCTGGCCACTTTTTTTTATTTTATTTTTTTTTTTAATTTAAATTATTTTAATGTTTTAAACTTGATTTGTCCTTTGCACTGATACCCACAAGCCCATTTCTCCATCTGGTTTAAAGTGTATGGGACACGAATTTTGCAAATTTTAATCTGTGGTATTAAACAATAAAATATCTATGTCGGAATGAGCGGTTTCTTGAAATTGATACACATCATGGATTTTAACGCTTTGAAAATCTTGTGTTTCACATCAGTGAAATCACGAAAAAGACTTTCCGGCTGTGATTTTTTTTTTTTTAATTATTATTCAAACGAAAGTTTCTCCATTAATTAAACAATAAAAACAGAGCGACCTATACTTACCATCAGCTTGTTGTCATCGCCAGCTTCCGAGTCTGACGACAACCCTTTTGAGCCAGTGATGTCACACATTTACTCCTTAAAAACGTTTTTAGAGTAACTTTTCGTATCCCATCCACTTTAAAAGTTGCTAATAAGCATCTTTCTCTGTGCGTAGATGTGTATGTATTTTAGGATCATTGTTTCATTTTAAGAGACTGCTGGTCCACTTATTTTATAAACAAAACTTGCAGCTCCGACTGCCCTCACCCTTTGGAGCAAGCTGTAACAAGCTAATTAAAATGGCATAGTTGGCTGCAACCATGCTAGATGTCTAAATTTAGAGTGCAATCGGTGACGAGAAATATATTTATCTGACTGAAAAGTACACTTTTGTTGACATGGAGCCCCCCATTGGTAGCTGCACTGTGAGGGTCCAGATCCTCAATTTTTGTTGCTGCTTAGATGTTTAAAAAAAACAAACAAAACAAAAAAAACAGCTAGTCTTACAAATGCTCTAGCTTTATTCCGGTCTTGATATAAGGTTGAATTTTATTCAAGAATGTGGTTGATATTGTGAACTATTTTTTGTTTTTGAAGATGGCAGCCTTACTGTTTCTTTTTGTGTCTGACTTGACTGGTTGATGTTCAGTGTGCCATTCACAGGCCCGCCAGACCTACCAGGTTCGGCTTTGCAGTCCATTTTGGTCATTAAAATCCAAAGCAAAACAATCCTAAAAGTTTCCTGAAATATTTTATCTTCCAGAGCGTCATCTTGATTACAATTGTTTTCAGAGGCAGGTGTATCCCGATACATTTGAATGTTGTGGTAATTGGAATTCATTTTTGTAGTTCAGTTTAAAAAATGACCTCTGTGTTATATTAATGTGAAATCTTTTCCTTTCATAATTTGCACTTTTCCTTCTTACAGCTAACAAAAACTCTGAATTCAATTCAAATTCAATGAATTAGATAACTGCATTGATAAAGAAACAGCTTTTAGAAATTTATTCAGGCTTGGCCTTGAGAAAAATATCTTGATGAAAGTTTCACTGTTTCAGTTATATACTGTGCTACTTTCTGAATTCTCATTTATTGACATTAACCGGTATGATTTACCTCAAGTCTGTTCAAACCTAATTTGGTAAATATTGTGGCTTTTAAAAAAGCGCCTACATCTTTCAAAACAAAACAAAAAAAAAAACGGAATACTCCAAAAATGGGTTAGGTTTCAAATTTGGATTTCAAAGAGTTTCAAAGTAGGTTGGAAGTTTAAAAGAGTCAAAGAGTTCCAAGGCACTTGGTCTTTCAAAGTATGGTGAGGGTTTCAGATTAGGTTGAATGTTTCAAATTAGGGTTGAGATTTCAAAGTGAATTTAGGGTTTCAGAGTAGGGTTAGTCATAACAGTGGGATGAAGTCGGTTCCTAATATTTTGCCCTTTCAAGTTCAGACGGCTGACGGTCGCCCTGACTGTGGCCGCGTTTGTGCTCATGTCAGCCACTGTAAAGAATTCTTCAAGACGTTTAATGTGTGACGTTTAATTATCTTATTCTGAAAAAGGAGGACAAAGGATTTCAACTGTAGGGATGGAATTATTTTTACAAGTCAAGTTAAGTGAGCACTTGTTTCCTCCCGTAGGGTTTGGTTTCCTTCGAATGGCAGGTCAACAACAGCCGGACCAGGGCTGAAACGTGTGAGGTTTGTTATATTGTCTTCTTTGAACACAATGACTCAAGGACTTGTCATTCTGACCACACTGGCGTCTTCGTTGATACACTTATTGATTGGATGAACTTTGTATAGGGACTATTCTTTGGGGAGAAATACACAAATGTCAAGGAGATGTGCAAAAGTAACCGATTTTTTTCAAATTTTATTTACAAAAATCCCACTCGAGGCAAACCTGTTTTATAAGCCTTCATTTTATCTTATTTGTGTTCACATGGCCACCATCAAGGAGACCTTATCTGGACATGATTGTTAAAACTGTAATTGCACAATATTGGGAACAGATGGCAGTATGATGAAGTGCAAAAAATGTAAAGTGTAAAAATGTAAAAGTCTTGCAAAAAAAAAAAAGGCCATGTAGGCTGAACAATCCTTGAGGACTGGATGCATGTCATGATTTGATTACAGGGATCACGAGGATGAACATGCAAATGAATATTCAACCATGGTCAGTGTCCTTTTGCAAAACTATGAAATATTTTACGCAGAAAATACTTGAGAAATCGGGTTTATATTTAAGGTCAGTGTAGGGGTAGGGTGAGGGTTAGTGTTCGGGGTAGGGGTAGGGTTAGGGTTAGGGGTTTGGTTAGGAGGTCTATAAAAACACCACTAGGGTAAGATTCAAACCAGGGTCACCTGCACACCAAGCAGTGTCATGATACATTCGACCATCACAGCTGGGTAACACACAAGGGTTTAGAGATAGGGTTGATATTCAAGGTCAGGGTAAAGTTTTTATGGTCAGGGTTAGGGGTAGGGCCTAAGGTTAGTATTAGGGTGATGGTTAGGGGTTAGGAGTAGGGTCTAGGGTTAGGATGATGGTTAGGGGTGGGGTTTGGGGTTAGAGTTAGGGTTAGGAGTAGGGTTAGGGTTAGAGTCAGGGGTTTGGTTAGAGGGTCTATAAAAACACCAATAGTGTAAGATTTAAACCAGGGTCGCCTGTACACCAAGTAGTGTCATTAACCATTCGACCATCACAGCTGGGTAACACAAAAGGTTTTTGAAATAGGGTTTATATTTAAGGTGAGTGTTAGGTTAAGTTTTTCGGGTGAGGGTTTGGGTTTTGGTTAGGAGGTCTATAAAACCACCAATAGGGTAAGTTTCGAACCAGGGTCACCAGTTAGGGCTAGGGGTAGGGCTAGGGTTAGGGTTAGTGTTAGGAATTAGGTTAGGGTTAGGGTTAGGAGTCGGGTTAGGGTTAGGGTTAGGGTTAGGGCTAGGGGTATAGTTCGGGTTAGTTGTAAGGTTAGATTTCGTGTTAGGGTTAGTGTAAGGGCTAGGGGTAGGGTTAGGAGTCGGGTTAGGGTTAGGGTTAAGGTTAGGGTTAGGGCTAGGGGTAGGGTTAGGGTTAGTTGTAAGGTTAGAGTTAGGGTTAGGGTTAGGGGTAGGGGTAGGGTTAGTTATAGTGTTAGGGTTAGGGTTAAGGTTAGGGTCACGGTTAGTGTTTGGGGTCGGGCTAGGGGTTAGGGGTAGGGTTAGGGCTAAGGCTGGGGGTAGGGTTAGGTTTTGGGTCAGGGGTTTGGTTCGGAGGTCTACACCAATTGTGTAAGATTTGATCCAGGGTGCCCTGTAAACCAAGCGGTGTCATTAACCATTCGACCATCACAGCTGGGTAACAAACAAGGGTTTAGGAATAGGGTATATATTTAAGGTGAGTGTTAGGTTACGTTTTAAGGGTTAGGGTGAGGGTCGGGGGTTTAATTAGGAGGACTATAAAAATACCAATAGTGTAATATTCAGACTAGGTTCGCCTAATTAGGTTAGGGCGAGGGGTATGGGTATGGTTAGGAGTAGGGCTAGGGTTAGGGTTAGGGGTAGGGTTAGAGTTAGGGTTAGGGTTTAGGAATAGGGTTAGAGTTAGGGTTTTAGGGTTAGGGTTAGGGTCTCGGGTTAGTGTTAGGGTTAGGGTTAGGGTTTAGGGTTGGGTTAAGTTTAGGGTTAGGGTTAGTGTTAGGGGTAGGGTTAGTGTTAGGGTTGGGTTAGGGTTAGGGTTAGGGTAAGCGTTAGTGTTAGGGGTAGGGTTAGGGTTATGGTTGGGTTAGTGTTAGGGTTGGGTTAGGGTTAGTGTAAGGGGTAGGGTTAGGGATATGGTTAGGGCCAGGGTAAGGATTGGGTTACGTTTGGGTTAGGTTTGGGTTAGGGATATGGTTAGGGTTGGGTTAGGGTTAGGGTTTAGGGTTAGGGATATGGTTAGGGCCAGGGTAAGGATTGGGTTAGGTTTGGGTTAGGGTTAGGGATATGGTTAGGGTTAGGGTTGGGTTAGGGTTAGGGTTCGGGTTTAGGGTTAAGGTTAGGGTTAGGGGTAGGGTTAGGGATATGGTTAGGGCCAGGGTAAGGATTGGGTTAAGTTTGGGTTAGGTTTGGGTTAGGGATATGGTTAGGGTTGGGTTAGGGTTGGGTTAGGGTTAGGGTTAGGGTTAGGGTTTAGGGTTAGGGATATGGTTAGGGCCAGGGTAAGGATTGGGTTAGGTTTGGGTTAGGTTTGGGTTAGGGTTAGGGTTAGGGATATGGTTAGGGTTAGGGTTGGGTTACGGTTAGGGTTAGGGTTAGGGTTTAGGGTTAGGGGTTAGGGTTAGGGATATGGTTAGGGATATGGTTAGGGTTAGGTTTGGGTTAGGGTTAGGGTTAGGGATATGGTTAGGGTTAGGGTTAGGGTTAGGGTTGGGTTTGGGTTAGGGTTTAGGGTTAGGGATAGGGTTATGGTTAGGGTTGGGTTAGGGTTAGGGTTAGGGTTAGGGTTGGGTTAGGGTTTGGGTTAGGATTAGGGTTAGGGTTAGGGGTAGGGTTAGGGATATGGTTAGGGCCAGGGTAAGGATTGGGTTAAGTTTGGGTTAGGGTTAGGGATATGGTTAGGGTTGGGTTAGGGTTGGGTTAGGGTTAGGGTTAGGGTTTAGGGTTAGGGATATGGTTAGGGCCAGGGTAAGGATTGGGTTAGGTTTGGGTTAGGGTTAGGGATATGGTTAGGGTTAGGGTTGGGTTACGGTTAGGGTTAGGGTTTAGGGTTAGGGGTTAGGGTTAGGGATATGGTTAGGGTTAGGTTTGGGTTAGGGTTAGGGTTAGGGATATGGTTAGGGTTAGGGTTAGGGTTGGGTTAGGGTTGGGTTTGGGTTAGGGTTTAGGGTTAGGGATAGGGTTAGGGTTAGGGTTGGGTTAGGGTTGGGTTAGGGTTAGGGTTGGGTTAGGGTTGGGTTAGGGTTTGGGTTAGGATTAGGGTTAGGGTTAGGGTTAGGGTTAAACTTGGGTTAGGGTTAGGGGAAGGGTTAGGGTTAGGGTTGGGTTAGGGTTAGGGGTTAGGGTTAGGGTTAGGGCTAGGGTTAGGGTTTAGGGCTAGGGGTAGGGTTCGGGGTAGGTTTTCTGTTAGGGGTAAGGGTAGGGTTAGGATTAGGATTAAGATTAGGGTTAGTGTTCGGGTGAGGGTGAGGGTGAGGGTTAGGGTTTGTGTTAGGGTTAGGCTTGGGATTGGGTTAGCGGTAGGGTTAGGGTTAGGGTTAGGGTTAGGATTAGGGGTTTGGTTCGGAGGTCTATAAAAACACCTGTGCACCAAGCAGTGTCATTAACCATTCAACCATCACAGCTGGGTAACAAACAAGGTTTTAGTGATACGGTTTATATTTAAGGTCAGTGTTAGGTTACATTTTTCGGGTTAGGGTTAGTGTCAGGAGGCGGCACGGTGGACGACTGGTTAGCACGATGGCCTCACAGTGAGAGACAGCATCGGGCGTGGGTTCGATCCCGGCTCCGGCCATCCTGTGTGGAGTTTGCATGTTCTCCCCGTGCTTGCGTGGGTTTCCTCCGGGTACTCCGGTTTCCTCCCACATTCCAAAAACATGCATGGCAGGCCGATTGAACACTCTAAATTGCCCCTCGGTATGAGTGTGAGTGCGGATGGTTGTTCGTCTCTGTGTGCCCTGCAATTGGCTGGCAACCAGTTCAGGGTGTCCCCCGCCTAATGCCCGAAGATAGCTGGGATAGGCTCCAGCACCCCCCGCGACCCTAGTGAGGAGAAGCGGTACAGAAGATGGATGGATGGATGGGTTAGGGTCAGGGGTTTGGTTAGGAGGTCAATAAAACCACCAATAGCGTCAGATTCAAACGAGGATCTCCTATACAGAAAGCAGTGTCATGAACCATTCAACCATCACAGCTGGTTAACACACAAGGGTTTATAGTTGGGTTTATATTCAAGGTCAGTGTTAAGTTAGGTTTTTACGGTCAGGGTTAGGGGTAGGGTCTAGGGTTTGGGAGATGGTTAGGGTTGGGGTTTGGGGTTCCATTTATATTATATTCAATTGTAACGTTAGAAAAAATCACTTAACATAGTGACAGAATTTCAACATAGTTTTCTCTTTTTATTAGAGCTGTTTCTGGTGATGAAAAATCTTAGGGGCATTGTGCTGGGAAAAGTGATATCTGCAGCAACCTCGAGGTGATGCAGATAACCAACCACAGAAGATAAACAAGATTAAGTTTTGCAGATAATACTTTGGCAATATTTATATGTCTCAACTAGTTCGTAGATCAAACACATTAATATTTGAATAATTATCCTGATATCAAGACATTTTTTTATTCCTCCGAGTGGGGGCTTGTCTAACATTTAACGGGAGGTCATTTGAGGGAGAAGGACCGACAACAGAAAAGTCGCTAAACTGAAGCTGCGCATTGTCCACGGCACCTCCAGCAGCATTTGGTCCGCAAATCTGAGGCAGTGGGAAGGTGCGGAGGGGTGGAGGAGCTCAGAGAGGTAGGCTGGGGCGAGGCCAATCTATAGATTTGAAGACAAACAGAAGTATCTTAAAGCGAACTCTAACGTGCACTGGGAGCCAGTGAAGAGAGGCCAAGATAGGGAATGTGTGCTCCCTCTAACAATCTCCAGTTAAAAGGCGAGCAGAAGCAATTTGGACCAGAAAAAGGAAATATTTGAGGGAAGATGAACACTTCTCAACTGGTTGCATGATCAAACACAATATTCCATGAATCACCATAGAAAGAATAACATTTTGAAACTTGTGTGTTATTTGCAACACCCCTCCAGTGTTCTGTTTTATTGACATGACTTAGCGATTTGACTGTCTTATTCTGTGTCCACAATGACTCAAAGACTTGATCCTGATGGCACCGTCATGTCATGTTCACTGACACATTTATGTCGGTACTTTGGAGAGACGGCCCGAAGAAAGAGACTGGCATTTGCTGGTCATCCATGGTATTGGGCACAAAATAATTTACTTATCATTTTGCAAATGTCAAGGACAATTCTAGGGACGTACCAAAGGGACTCGTAAAAATAAAATGAAATCTACTCCTAGAGGACGGTAGTGGAATTGCAGTACCCTGCGCGTCATGATTTGATTTCCTGACCACAATGCTAAGAAACAGGTGGAAATGTTGAAACTGTTGGAATGCTTTGTCGTGACGGTCAAGGTCCTTTTGCAAAAGTATCAAATATCTAAGCTGTTAAAAAAAAATAATAATAAAAAATGCTCGTGGAAAAATGAACATCACTGAAGCAGTTGCTGGATCAAATACATGAATATTCCATGAAGGTGGTCTCAACTTTATTGATGAATCAATGTCATTAATTAAGTATAGTTATGATTACTCGCCTTTTGAAATGGAACACTTTCTTGTGGTGTATCATCTTTGTAATTGGCTCCACACTAAAGGAAAACTGTGAGGCCTCAAGATCTCAGTGTCATTCTTTTTTCTTAAAAACGGATAACAGGGCATGACATTGCTTTGAATTACAAACATGGCAATTTTGCCCGCTTTTTCAAGCCTTTGAAACGTGAAAAGTGATATCTGCAGCAACCTCGAGGTGATGCAGATAACCAACCACAGAAGATAAACAAGATTAAGTTTTGCAGATAATACTATGGCAATATTTACATGTCTCAACTAGTTCGTAGATCAAACACATTAATATTTGAATAATTATCCTGATATCAAGACATTTTTTTATTCCTTGAGGAAAGATAAACACATCAGAGCAGGTTGTGGGTTCAAAAACATGAATATTCCGTCAGTCATTCCGGGACAATACATTTTTATTCCAAAACTGAGTTTGAAGTCAACATGAGAGGAGGTATTTAAGGCTTCCTGTCACTTGTACTGCAGATTACTTGCCACTCTCCAACGCCAACCGCCGCTTCAGCGTCAACCTGTGCAGCAAAAAGGTGAGAGGAACATCATACATGAGCAGGTTTCCACACGAGAACTGTCCTAGATGTTGAATTTTTTTTGTTCCTAGTTGAGTCCAAAGGCGTACTGTATCCTACTAAGATCTGTTCCGAATATTTGACCCTTAGAGGTTATCCAACATGGCCCGACTGCTGAAAGTCGCCGTGATGACGGCCTTGTGTGTGCTGCTCTTAGCCACACTCATTGACGGCGAGCCCAAATGTCCGCCGACATCCAAGCGACTTCAGCAAGGCCAGAAGCCCGATCCGAAGAAGATAAAGGTGAAGAAGTGCGAGGTTGAGGACAAGCCCCACGCCGACATCCCCTATCCCAAAGACTTCGATCTTCCGTAAAAGAGGGGGAATGTTTTTCGAGGACGGATCACATCCTAACCTCCAGAGGCCCTGCGACGGGCTTACAAAAGGCATAAACTGAAAAGAAATGTTTTTTCCAGTTTAAGGCCAACAAATCTATTACCCGTATACACTGAAAAACGAATAAAAAGATCATCAAACATGAAACGTTTTGAGTGTTCTTTCTTGAAAAGTTGAAGCGCAAACACAAAGCAGGAAATAATAGAATCCTTGGTGGGTCCAACCTCAATTTGCAGTATTTTGGATCACTGCAGTCTGTATTTGATGTCAAGTCAACATCAAGATGACATCAAAATTAAATTGATGTCATCTTGATGTTGGATTGACATCAAATGCCCACTGGCTGCCTATGAATGAATGGACTTTTCTTTTCTTTTAAATCTAATTTATTTGTATATATTTTATATTATATATATATATATAATAAATTATAATTTATTAATTTAATTTAATAAAAATATTATTTAATGTAATTAATAGATTTAATTAAATTATTTGTTGTATTGCACTGGAGAGGGGAGCTCTCCAATCTGGGTGTACACTGAGTACAATGACAATAAGGGGCATTCTGATTCTGATTCTAATTCTGAACGTTACAGATAAGTGCAAAATATTAGGAACAGCTCTTTTTACGTTACATACACCAATGAACACAATGATTTCGTACAATTCCCATGTAGAAATTAGTCACTTTATCTTGGTTGAAAGAGCTTCAAGGACTGGAGTGGACTTGTACAATGCAATCCAACTTTATTTTTGTTGCACATTTCACAACCGGTGGAGGTGGAACGAAGCACTTTGCATAAATGTATAATATAAATTTGTATAAACTAAACTCAAATTAAAACACATTTACAATAGATGCCAGAAGAACTACAAAAGAGTGACAGTCTCGTGTTGAGTCGAAAGCTAAAGAATAAAAATGTGTCTTCAAACAAGTTTTAAAAGCGGACCGAGTGGGGGCTTGTCTAACATTTAACGGGAGGTCATTTGAGGGAGAAGGACCGACAACAGAAAAGTCGCTAAACTGAAGCTGCGCATTGTCCACGGCACCTCCAGCAGCATTTGGTCCGCAAATCTGAGGCAGTGGGAAGGTGCGGAGGGGTGGAGGAGCTCAGAGAGGTAGGCTGGGGCGAGGCCAATCTATAGATTTGAAGACAAACAGAAGTATCTTAAAGCGAACTCTAACGTGCACTGGGAGCCAGTGAAGAGAGGCCAAGATAGGGAATGTGTGCTCCCTCTAACAATCTCCAGTTAAAAGGCGAGCAGAAGCAATTTGGACCAGAAAAAGGAAATATTTGAGGGAAGATGAACACTTCTCAACTGGTTGCATGATCAAACACAATATTCCATGAATCACCATAGAAAGAATAACATTTTGAAACTTGTGTGTTATTTGCAACACCCCTCCAGTGTTCTGTTTTATTGACATGACTTAGCGATTTGACTGTCTTATTCTGTGTCCACAATGACTCAAAGACTTGATCCTGATGGCACCGTCATGTCATGTTCACTGACACATTTATGTCGGTACTTTGGAGAGACGGCCCGAAGAAAGAGACTGGCATTTGCTGGTCATCCATGGTATTGGGCACAAAATAATTTACTTATCATTTTGCAAATGTCAAGGACAATTCTAGGGACGTACCAAAGGGACTCGTAAAAATAAAATGAAATCTACTCCTAGAGGACGGTAGTGGAATTGCAGTACCCTGCGCGTCATGATTTGATTTCCTGACCACAATGCTAAGAAACAGGTGGAAATGTTGAAACTGTTGGAATGCTTTGTCGTGACGGTCAAGGTCCTTTTGCAAAAGTATCAAATATCTAAGCTGTTAAAAAAAAATAATAATAAAAAATGCTCGTGGAAAAATGAACATCACTGAAGCAGTTGCTGGATCAAATACATGAATATTCCATGAAGGTGGTCTCAACTTTATTGATGAATCAATGTCATTAATTAAGTATAGTTATGATTACTCGCCTTTTGAAATGGAACACTTTCTTGTGGTGTATCATCTTTGTAATTGGCTCCACACTAAAGGAAAACTGTGAGGCCTCAAGATCTCAGTGTCATTCTTTTTTCTTAAAAACGGATAACAGGGCATGACATTGCTTTGAATTACAAACATGGCAATTTTGCCCGCTTTTTCAAGCCTTTGAAACGTGAAAAGTGATATCTGCAGCAACCTCGAGGTGATGCAGATAACCAACCACAGAAGATAAACAAGATTAAGTTTTGCAGATAATACTATGGCAATATTTACATGTCTCAACTAGTTCGTAGATCAAACACATTAATATTTGAATAATTATCCTGATATCAAGACATTTTTTTATTCCTTGAGGAAAGATAAACACATCAGAGCAGGTTGTGGGTTCAAAAACATGAATATTCCGTCAGTCATTCCGGGACAATACATTTTTATTCCAAAACTGAGTTTGAAGTCAACATGAGAGGAGGTATTTAAGGCTTCCTGTCACTGGTACTGCAGATTACTTGCCACTCTCCAACGCCAACCGCCGCTTCAGCGTCAACCTGTGCAGCAAAAAGGTGAGAGGAACATCATACATGAGCAGGTTTCCACACGAGAACTGTCCTAGATGTTGAATTTTTTTCGTTCCTAGTTGAGTCCAAAGGTGTACTGTATCCTACTAAGATCTGTTCCGAATATTTGACCCTTAGAGGTTATCCAACATGGCCCGACTGCTGAAAGTCGCCGTGATGACGGCCTTGTGTGTGCTGCTCTTAGCCACACTCATTGACGGCGAGCCCAAATGCCCGCCGACATCCAAGCGACTTCAGCAAGGCCAGAAGCCCGATCCGAAGAAGATAAAGGTGAAGAAGTGCGAGGTTGAGGACAAGCCCCACGCCGACATCCGCCATCCCAAAGACTTCGATCTTCCGTAAAAGAGGGGGAATGTTTTTCGAGGACGGATCACATCCTAACCTCCAGAGGCCCTGCGACGGGCTTACAAAAGGCATAAACTGAAAAGAAATGTTTTTTCCAGATTAAGGCCAACAAATCTATTACCCGTATACACTGAAAAACAAATAAAAAGATCATCAAACATGAAACGTTTTGAGTGTTCTTTCTTGAAAAGTTGAAGCGCAAACGCAAAGCAGGAAATAATAGAATCCTTGGTGGGTCCGACCTCAATTTGCAGTATTTTGGATCACTGCAGTCTGCATTTGATGTCAAGTCAACATCAAGATGACGTCAAACTCTTGACTGCAGCGTTTGATACGCATGTTGAAATTTCAAACATTTCAAAACTTGTTTCATTAAAACGTAAGTTAGGTTGAAGATTTTGACCAAAACTAATAGTCTGAAATTCAGGTTTTCGCAACATGCAAACATAAAATGAAGGAACTTGGGTACACAGTCTTGCTACCTATGTATTTTTTTAGGGGGGACTAAAACTGCTACCTTGCTTTTGAAGGCCAACTGTTACTTTATTTGAGTATTGGCCAGGTAGGCGGTACTTCAAGAGCTGAGAGTATTTTTTTTTTCAGCGGCAACTTGGTGTCACAAGTAAGCCCTGGTTTGCTGTCTTAGTCCATCCAGAACACGACTCTCGCAACACTGTCGTTATTAACCCAACCCACGTAACCGTGGACACCACACACTGGGGCAGGCGGACATTTTTAAAAAGCCTAAAAACTCACTTTTAAAAAAAAAAAGCCTTCAGTTGAACGGATTGTTCCCCTTTTTGTCTTTTTTATTTGTTTTTTGATATTGTCGCTTTTATGCTTGTTGTTCTGATGCTGCGGTGTGATAGAGTGTATTCAATGTGAAGTGTGTTTAGGAAGCGGAATGGGGAGACACATGACATGACAGCCATAAAGGGAGCTTTGTCAAGGCTTCCTTTGATGAGCAGTTTGCAGGGGAACGTTTTTGAGGGAGCCAAGTCATTTGGGAAATTGACGTGCTTTCTGACAGAACAATGGTGTCCTACAAAGATCAAGTTTTTCAAGCAAGAATGGAGGCCGAGTGGCGCCAAATATTTCAAATGAACGCTCCGATTGCCATGCACCTCCTAGGTCTGTTTGCTTAGCATCTCCTTGATATGATTTTGACAGACCATTCGACATGTGGTTGCCTCCTATTTTGTGGTCTTGTGTAAACTAAAATCTTTAATCATCACCCGAGGACCGCTTCACTCGTAGAACGTGATTATTAAACAATTGATTACATTTTTTAACTGCTATTTTTTGTGAAGCTTGTAACAGATATTTACTTGAATGATATTTTGAAATGAATGCAAAATCATCAAATATGAAGCATATTTTATTTCAAAGACTCTTCTAATGGCTTTCTGTGATCCTTGAATATAATCTTAACTGAGTCATCTTTACAGGCATTTTTTTTCTAAACAATTCTCAGAACTTATACAGTACATTTAGTTGTGCCCACAAGTTTTGGTTTTGTAAAGCAGGGTCTTTTGTTGTGAGTTGATGTGCAGCTAATATGGTACAGTATTTGAATTTGGCTTTGCAAAGTATGCTAATTGTTTTTGAAGCAAATAAAACAACTTAGTTCAAATATTTAATTGCATTAAACTTTTTTAGCTTCATCTTCAGCGCTAGCACTTTCCTTTCATTTTGACAGGCCATATATATATATATATATATATATATATACACACACATATATGCCTACAAATTTCAATGTGGTAAAAAGAAATCTTGTTGATTGGATTTTGGTGGCATGGGACTTTCCAAGTAATCTAATGTAGTTCGGTATTTGTGTTTTCAGGAAGAGCCATGGGCCTCAAGGCAAATCCAATATGGCATGCAAAACTTTTCCTCCTTCCAGGACCGGGATATGATTTTCTGCCCGCCACAAAAGAACTTCGTGAACTGGCTAAACATGGATTTGGTAAATGTGAAAATGGCGCGCTCGTGACTTTTTTTGTATTGATCTAGCGGGCTTGGTTTTTGCCAAAAACCAGAATGAGACTCTTTAATTTTGTTAGCTGGAGTCTGTCTGCTTCCACTTGTTCTAGCTTCTGTTACTATACTGACTCAATTCAAACTTGCGGTCAAACACAAGGCGTGCGGGTCAGATATGGACCACCACAATGGGGGGTCATGAACACAAGTCATGTTCATTAACTTCCACAATCTTGCTAAAATCTGTGTTTTTATTGTTTGTATTCCTTGGCGGGCAAAATCCTTAACGAGTCCAAGCCAACTTGCTAGAAAGATGTATTATTGAGGAACAACAGAAACCCATTCAACTAACAATTGCCTTCTCGTTTGTAGGAAAACCTTCGCACGAGTCATCCGAATACCCAAAATCGAAAATCATGTTGAGCTGGACTTTATCTGAGCTCAACACTTTTGTTTGCCAAAGCTACCCGGACATGACTCTGAATCTGGTCGGCTTTCATTTGGCCAGGGCGGGCAAAGGGCGCCGGATCCAGATCTATCCAGTGACTTCTGTGAAGCACCTAAAAATAGTCATTGGCAAAAGCAGAATTTACATCATACCGCGAGCCCCTCTCTTGCACGTAAGTCATGAGAGACACTCCGCCAGTCATTCTCGACCTTTATTCCATTCAGGTGCATATTTGATATTTTGATGAATCTTACAACGCATGACAATATCTGTGTACTGGAGAGTGTGGAAATTGAATTTCAAGTTGCGGCAGCTTGATCACTCACAACTGGCATGCATTTTGGCCACTAAAACTACACGCGTGTCCACTTGATCCATGGTAGGGCGACATACATCATTTGGATTTTCGTTAAGCATTCTTTTATATCCCAAAATGTTTTCTAAATTTTGAATCGGCCTCCATGTCATCAATTCCGCCAAGCTCTTCCACTGAACAAATTTAGATCGGCTCATTGTGGTCATGTGATCACAGCAGGAGCTAGCGTGATACTGAATCTGACTGCGTACATGAGGGGTAAAAACAGGCCTCGTGACCATGAGCACGTAACATCTTTGATTTATAGCAAGTAAGCATGAGACCTTGACTCGGTCCAGATCTGGAATGCTCGCCGCCACATGAAGATGGGGGGTAACAGACCCCAGCAAACTCACCTCCTGCTGGTTCACATATTCATGTATTTTCAATATTTTAAAAAAAAGTTTGTTTTACGTATTTTTGTTTCATTTTTGGGGGGTTGGGAAGTGGGGTGTGTTTTTTTTTTAGTCGACTGGTATGACCTTAGCGTGGAAGACAAAAGATTTCTCTCATTCTACATTGAAATATGCTCTCTCTCTCTCTCTCTCTCTCTCTCTCTCTCTCCCCAGCCATCGTTCATTCACCTCTCACGGCCACGAGAAATGAGGACACTTTATCAGCTCCCTCACTCGACTGTCCAACAACCCATCATTATTCTCGATGGCCAAGAGGAGACACACTTGCATCAGTCGACTGTATCAACACTTCCCTTCGGGGAACACATGGATGAGTAAGTCATTTTCTACACTAGGTACTTGGACGGAAAAGTCTAATAAGGTTTCGCTAGAGTTGTATTATCGGTTGCGTCAAATTGTTTTAAGTATGCCACATGAATGAAATACACAACCTTGTTTTCCTGCAGGATTGATCTGAAGACTGTCTTGAAAAAAATGGCCAGCAAAATACACGAAAGCGTCCGTCCGCCAGGCAACCAAATCAACGTGTGCCGAGAGAACGTTTTGCAATGCAGCATGCGGGCGTTCAAGCGTAGCTCGTTCAGACCCGACGCCAAACTGGATGTGGTCTTTGTGGACCAAGACGACAACGCCGAAGGTGCCGTTGACCAAGGCGGCCCCACAAGGGAGTATCTTCGGCTGCTGATGAGAGCTCTCCACCAGTCAAACATCTTTGAGGGACCTGAAAATGCCCGTCAGTTGTCTCTTGACACTCACGGTACGGAAGGACTTGTCTTCAATCCATGTTTGGAACCCAATTCAAAGAAAAGCAAAACAGCAGAGAAGCAGCTGACTGTTGGTGTCTTTCAATGTAGCTTTGCAGACTAAGCTGTACACGTGGGTAGCCACAATGATCGCCGTGTGCGTGGTCCACGGCGGAGTCGGTCCTCATTTCTTCTCCAAAAGGCTGTTCCTGCAAATCTGCGGGATGTCGACACCCACGGCCACTCTGGATGAAGTTGGCGACCACGCCTTCAGGCAACACTTAGTCCAGGTAAGCAGTGGGATGGTTTAGTGAATCCAATCCACTTCCCTCTTTGGTCCCACAGAAAAGAAACTTGCAAAAATCTATTGCGCATTTATGGGGACGAGTCTGCAAATCGGCTGATGGGGTTTAAGTGTAGAATCGGTAAAATAGGTTAAAATTGTCAATAAAAGCAAAATCGAGATTTGGCTTAAAAAGTGACTGAAGCGCTTGCAGCATTTTTGAGGAGCCGGAGTGTTTTGGTTGTACTTTGGTTTGTTTCCTTCCTTCCATCCTTCTGGAGTTCTTTGTGCATCCGTCTCAAATTTTTATGCTCCATCTTACTTGCTTTCCAGATCCAGGAAGCCACGACGGTCCGAGGGGCGAATAAGGCCATTGGAGAGGCAGCTGATAGTCTCAGCATTTTAGGTCTCTTGAGACATGTGTCCAGCCTGGAGGAGAAGGACTCGCTTGTCCAATCAGCTGCAGACTTCTTTATGAATGGAAGGCTGGTGACTGCGCTGGATCAGTGAGTCAATGATTCCCCGTTACGTTATTGGTCCGAAAAAGGAGAATTGTCACACACTATTGTCTCCTGTTATTCTAGGTTTGCTGAAGGGTTTAAAACCCTCGGTTTGCTGGAGGAGCTGCGGAAGAATCCGTCTGTGTTCTACAATATGTTTGTCTGTGAGGAGGTTCCAGTACAGGCAAAGGACCTGCGTGCTTTGTTCCAAGTGGACTTCTCCGTGCAGGGCAGCAACAAGCGACGCAGAGAAAGCATAACATTGTGCTTTTGGCGTGATTGGCTAATTGATGTTGAAGGTACACCTTTCCGTAACATGGACGCTACACAAGTACAGTATTTGCCGCCTTTGCTCAAATTATTTGAACTTTGTTTGCATTGCTTCCCCACTTTAATGGTCACAATCATCAAAAAAATGTAAATATCAGACAAAGATAACCCGGGAAAATGCACTTTCTAATTGGTGATTTGATGTAAATGGGTGGGGGGCGGGGTCATTTCAAGATACCTGTCCCTGCGTGAAAAAGTAGACGCTCCCCAGAATAAGAAGTGAAAGGGCAACCCTTAGCAGCAACAAGTGGCATCAAGCCTCTTCGAGAAGGTCCAAATTCCCGGATCACAAAAGTGGGCGTGGCACCCAAACTTTGAGTTGGACGTAACTCGGAAACCATTGGGGCTAGGACTCACAAACCTCGGAGTCTTTCGTTTGACATCATTTGGTACTGATGGAATGAAAAGAGACAAATTGTGTGAAGTCATCAACCACTTTTCCACCTTTTTTTTTTTTACAATATTCATTTGCAAGATGAACATTTCAATTCAATGTACGAAAGGAAGTGGAGCACTTACTGTACCTGATGCGACTCATTTGCTTTTGTATTGCCAACTGACCTGTGAACTGCTTTCTCTCATCATTTTGGGACGTTCCAGAGGGAAATTGCAGCCCTGTCACCCTGGAGAAGGTCTTGGAGTTTGCAACCGGAGCCTCGGTGGTCCCTCCGCTGGGATTCCCACAACAGCCCCGCATTAAGTTTCTTCATGAGGGCAACCGAATCTTCCCTGAGGCAAATACTTGCGCTCTGGAACTCCGCCTGCCACTGTACTCGTCCTATGAGTCCTTTAAGAAACGCATGATGGAAGGAATTTTGCAAGCTCCCACCTTTGGACTTGCATGACGTGGCCAAACGTGCATGCGTGTGGATCCAATGCGGGGAACCTCGCTTTTCACATGTCCTTTGATAGAATGCAGTGTTGAAGACAGACACGTCTGTTTTTTGCAGGGCCCATACTGATTCTTAGAAGTCCACGATAACTGAGCGTTGGAGCTGATTTTCAGTAAGAGGGAAAATATTGGCATCAAATTTGGGGAAAAGAAAGATTTGAAAAATGTAAAATGGCTGCCATCAGTAAAGAAACTGAAATGCCCTGTGTCTAGTTTGTCGATTTTTATTTTAATGCATTCATTCTGTTGACTTTGTTCAGTTGGTCAGAGGTTAATAAATACAGTTTGTTCATGATTTAAAGTCCAGGTTTTTCCCCCCACAATGATTTAGAAATTCATATAGTTGGGATAGGGACTGGGACGTCCCGCAAATAGCAAAAAAATGTGTGCCCAATTGGCACCCATTGAAATGCACTGGGATGTTACAAAATTCCAATTCAAACTCATTCTTAACACAACTGACTCAAGGAAGGTTTTAAAATTAGACTTGGTGTTTCAAATGAAATTTTGGGGTAATGTTTTGAACAAGGATGGGATTTACTAATTTTTTTGTCTCATCATTTAAGCAACATTTATCCTTAACTGTGTAATCATTCGTGGCCTCGTCATCGTAGGAGCTGTAACACCTTTCAAAACACACAATTATCAAACAAAAAAATACTCATACATCAGTTACATACTTTTCGCCTCTTGGGAGGGGCTGCCAGAATAGAAATGGAACTAAACGTTTACTAAGGCTCCATATCAAACTCAAGCCGTTGTTGGTTCTCGATGTGATCGCCTTGCGAGATGTGTTCGGTGGCCTGCGAGCCTGCTGATGACGTCACGCTTCAAGCACGTATTTCGCAAATATATTTCTTCGCCTTTTTTTATCCTTGGCTGTTCAATTTGTATATTTTGATTCACTAAATAAAAAAATAATTAAAAAACTGCCTTGCCTTGTCACATGAGTGCGGCAACTCGGACGTCACTTCTTCTTCCTATGCCCCGAGAAGCGGCTGCTGCAACAGCAGTGGAACGTTCACGTTTCTCCGGCCGAACTTGCAAGTGACAACAATGCCGTGGTTCACTCGGGCTGCAAGATTCTATGAATATAATGTTGTGAAATATTTCTTAATGAAACATGCCCATGTTGTCCCTCCGACCATTAATCACAGTCTGATTCCCAAAGCAACAGAACATTGACGTGATGTCTTCGGTGGGCACGCTGAACACCTAAGGATGATCTTCGCAAAAGTAGCAGTAAATAATGTACTTTTTTTTAAATCAGTACGTAGTAGTTCATCTCACACAAACACAACAAACAGGGGTGACAAACATGGAGACAAAGAAATAGATTACAAAAATATATATTATAGAGCATGACGTCACCAGCAAGGACTCCGATCACATCTAGTACCGACAACGTACGTAAGCCGACAAGCTACATTTTGTGTGAACCACATGAAACCAGAAATGTGCACTGAAGACAGCTCACCAACCGAAAGTAACAATTTTCAATGCGAATTTCCAAATAAAAAAATCACTACTTCTGTGACAAAAATTATTATCGACAATGAGAACGTAAATAGTTCAAAAGGCAGATGGCCACGGGCATATACAGTCATTAGTTACCTGTTGAAAAAATAGTAATGTAATCCAAATGCCATAATATTAAAGTAATGCAACTTGAATACATTTAATTACTTTTGAATTATTGCAAAACCTGATATTTTGAAGACATTTAATAAAACAAAAAAAAACATTTACAGGTTACCATGATGTCCTCACAGCGTAGAGGTTGTGGAATCGATTCCGGCCTTCCTGTGAGGAGTTTGCATGTTCTCCCTGTGCCTGCGTGGATTTTCTGCAGTTACTCCAGTTTCCTCCCACATTCTAAAAACATGCATGGCAGGTTGTTCGAATGCTCTAAATTGCCCCTAGGTGTTGAGTGATTCTCAACCAGTTTGCCGGGTCACATTAGAGTGTCGTGGGACCTGCCGCTGGAAATTATCAGGGTTCACTTAATTTAAAAAATTTTTTTTTTACTTATATATAAAAATATATCTATTTGTATCTCTATCTATAACAGTGACATAGTGACAGACAGAACAACGAAATTACATATCAAGTATATTATTGACACATGTATCCACTTTTTGTAAGATTTTTGTTTGGTGCTGTGGCGTGAAATTTTTCAAGCTTAAATGGAGGCGTTTTTCCAAATCCATTGTTTTGAATTGATTTCTCCAAAACGAATTGATAGAATAGAAAATGCAAGCTAATATAATTTTCCTGAAAAAAAGAATAAATAAATCGAGCTTGTTCTTGAAAAAATGGACTATCCTGGCTGGATGATCCCTTTAAGATGGGTCTGAAGGAGATGGAATGAAGGCTAAAAAGGGTTTTCCATGATCTCGTCGAGGATGGACTTAGGACCCTGAAGGAGGGAAGGGAGGGACTTGGCGAGGGAGCCGTGGCGGGGAAGCAGGCTTCACTTGGCCACCGAGAGAATCCGCGAGCGGCCATGGGAAACTGGCAGGCGCGTCCCGACCAGCAGCAGCAGCAGCAACACTACGAGGAGCTGGCACACAAGAGCGGATGTAAGTAAGACAAGACCTGAGTTAGGAAGGAAAAGAAAGCTGCTTGATCAACTTAACTAGTGAATCATGACTGGCTTGTGATTTCATTTGCAATTTGGATTCCAAATTTGATGACCTTTGACTCATTACTTGACAGTGCTCTCATTCTGTCAAGACAGATTTAAAAAATTTCACCTATTTCACATTCATTTGACAGATTTTAATATATTTTTTCATTTTTACTAATGTTATTTTTTTATTTTTTTAAATTAAAATGCAGATATGTATTTGATTTTCATTGAAACACTAAACATTTATATTATTTTATATATATTTTTTAGTAAATTAATATTGATAACCATTGCTCAGTAAAGACAGTTTTCATTTGGAATATTTTACACTGAAAAAGTTAAAATATATGTATTTTACACTAACCATATAAATGTGTTTTTTTTTAAAAGGAAATAAACGTTTAATATTATGGTCACTGTATTGGTAAAAAAATGCATATTTAAATGAACACTTTCTATTCTGTTTTCATTGAAATTGTTAAACATGCAAGATACTTAAAAATATATACATACAATTATGTAAATATTTAAAAGACATACTTCTAATTATAAGGAAATCGACTAATGAAAATGTGCATATGGTATTTTGATGAGTTTTGCATCTTTAGATTATTATTATTTTTAGATTGTGTGGTAGGTGTACCTAATATTGTGTCCAGTGAGTGTTTATACAGTTCCAGACACTTTAAACTTCTTTTTATGTCACTTCCTCATTGCTTGGCCCTTATCTTCTTTTTTTATAGACATTTCTGCAATTGATTTCTCACTTATGACCCACTTTTGTGTGTGTGTGTGTGGGGGTGCGTGTGCGTGTGCGTGTGCGTGTGTGTGTTCCGCCTGTGTGTGTGTGTGTGCGTGCGTTTGTGTTGAAGTTTCCACAGAGCAGATCAAAAATCTCCACAAAAGATTCCGCCAACTCAGCGGAAACAAGGAGACTATAAGGTAAAATGTCAACCAGAGTCTTACTTTGAAAAATAATTTTATTTTATTTTGAAAAGGTAGCCCAGTATGGCTAGCTCACCACTAGCGCAGCGAAACAATGCGTTGTGGGTGAGCTAACGTTTGACAAACAACGCAAAATTTGCCAGATAAAATGTCCAATGTGTTATTGCGCGAAGGTGGAACTAGCATGAAAGGGTAAATTGTTTTGTCTTTTTTGTTGCATTTGTCTTTTTTTTTTGTCTTCTTTGTTGTACAGTTCGGAACTCAACCACAATTTTTCCCACCTCATGTAAAAAAAAAATAAATAAATAAAAATCATACAAAACATTTTTTGTGAGCTCAGTTCAGCAAATATCAAAGGATTGACATAATGCAAGAGTTTTTGTTTTCTGTTTAGCTTGTACAGTTCCGAAAGCAAAAGGATTAACGGTTGTAGATTTTCTTTTATGTGGTACAATTTGGAAACCAATAACATTTTGGGGGGTGGAAAAAAAAAGGGCAGAGGTTAGCGAGAATTCATGGATTAAGTTGATTATTTTTTTTATGTTGACTTTTTCTGTTTTTTATGTTGTACAATTCACAAGTCAATTAAAGTTGCAAAACATCACGGCAGCAAGCATCCAGGAATTAACTTGCAACCGTTACACTTTTTCCTTTGGCTATCTGTCCACTCAAAATGACGCGTGCAACATTAAGCAAAGGCTTGGCTAACTTGCCACTCGCAGTCGGCTTTTTTGTTGGCTTCTTTTGGTTAACAATCCAACCAAAATTTCCAAGTCGATTTCCGGATTAACGTGACACAAAGGTTCCTTTGTGTCCCATTTTTCACACAACCCACACCTCGCCTACACCCAAGGAAAATTACGGCACAGACATCAAGTTGCTTTTGGTCCAATATTATCAAAGAAGCAAATCAACATTTTTAATTTTCCTTTAAACCAAAAGGACCAAGGGGACCCAAGAATAAATAATTTATGTTTTCTATTATATATATAAAAAAAAATTGAATTCAGTTTTCGGGGGAAAAAATCCTTCGGAATTCTTTCAAAACATCAAGCGCTTTCCTATCAAGAAACCTTGTTGTAAATGTCGCAATGCACTCCTCATGCTCTTTAAAAATCAATACACAGCCTCCTCGTTAAATAAAAAAAGTCTGGTCAGTTCAGTTAAGACCTCTGCCAAGGCTTCTTAACTTTTCCTATTTTGAGAGATTAAGATATTGGAAATGTGGGAAAGGGTCACATTAAAACAGACACGGAACTGTTTGTGTGTGCGTGTGTTTGTGTTGTCGCACTGCAGCAGAGCAAATTTGGACAGCATTCCAGCACTGGCCAACAATCCCATCAAGAAGCAAATCATTGATGCCTTCTTTGATAAAAGGTCAGCAAATATTGCAGTAGCCGCAACATCATTATTACCATTTTCATTATTAAGGTTATATTGTTTTTCATGACCAGATAGTTTCACTTATTTTTATCAATTCTTTTTAAAATGACTATCATAATAGTGGTGATTATTATTTCATATCTTTTATTAAACTTTGAAGGTTAAAAGATGTGTTCATACTGTTTAAAAAAAAAAAAGAAAAAAAAAAGAATGACCACGGTACAACACAGTACTAATAATAGAGGACTCAAAAGAACGACACTTTAAAATTAGAATATATTTAAAATAATTTAAGACGTCAGTTTTTAATTTATTTATTTTGCTAATTTTATTTGATTGACTAAAATATTAATATGTATATTTTTGGGGTTTAAGACTACTTCCACAAATAACAACTATTTGGCGCAATAATAATAACAATGAGATACTAATTAATATTTATAAATAAAATTAAAACACTGACTACACAACAGAGTATGGGATACTCATATTTTACTGGATTTATTATATGGAATAGTATTGATGTTGAAATTTTTAAGTCCAGTTAATAACGGCTTTTGGAATTATAATGGTAATCACATATTTAAGGCTTATGATTCATATTCAACTTAAATACTTAAAAGCACATACAGAACTGGGTTATATTTTTAATATATGGTATTAAAAATACCCTAAAAACATGATAACGTTTCTATTGACTGTCATCTAAACATAACATTTCACCTCCTTTACGTTGCAAATTTTTCAAATAAAATTAACGAGACTATAAAAATAAATTTGAGCGGTTTCTAAATGCTTCTGTCATGAAGTCTTTGGAGTTGGGCTTGCGCTCGCGTTTCAACTGATCTTATTTAGCTTGGCTATTTTTTAACAGAGCTTAGTATAGCATAGCGTAGTTTAGCTTAGCCTGGCCAAGTAAAGCAGCAAAGTGCAACACTGGCAAGTTGCCCTTTTGCACGCATTCAGTGCAAACATTCCTTCCAAAGCAGAGCCATAAAAAGCCCATCAAAATAGTTTGGCACAGACCTAAGGACATTCGCAAGACGTTTAGCTCGTCAGCCCTGCACACAAGAGCAGACTGCTATGGTGCCCAAAATGGATTTCATTTTTGGGGGGGAAGCCCGGGGGGAGTCAGGCTTTAGGTGAAAAAAACAAAAAACAAAAAAAAAAAAACATCAAGGCCAACTTGGTGCACCTCCACACACCATTGTCAGCAGTAAAAACAGTCAAATTAAACAATTTTGAGCTGAAAAGTTAATTATCTTGTTATTTTGTGAACAAATAATTACAATTAAACAAAAAAATGTAACCAGTTTGTGAACTACTATTTAATTTTGGAATGTTCATGTTTCACCCCAACAAAATGGGACAAAAAATCCTGAGAGTTGGCGCACCCCCTGTCACCTGCAAAGAAATGATGTCCCACCCATCGTAAAAAAAAAAACAATAATAATAATCTGACTTTAGGTGTAGAAAAAAAAGGAAAAATCAAGGCCAAACTGATGCACCTCCACACACCCTTGTTAGCTGCAAAAAGTCAAATGAAACAATTTCGAGTTGAAATTTTCATTTGTCGTTGAATAAATGATTAATCTTATTTTGTAAACAAATAATTAGACAAAAAAAAAACTGTGAAAAGGAGAAAACCTAATTGTACAGTTCCGAGTTAATATTGAATTTTGGAAGGTTCATGTTT
The DNA here is from genome assembly GCF_059441095.1 of Idiotropiscis lumnitzeri. Taxonomy (NCBI): domain Eukaryota; kingdom Metazoa; phylum Chordata; class Actinopteri; order Syngnathiformes; family Syngnathidae; genus Idiotropiscis; species Idiotropiscis lumnitzeri. The sequence continues at coordinate 23,801,870 of NC_142391.1, read as the reverse complement.
AACCCCAAAAAATATATATACTATTTGGATGGGACAAAAAATCCCCACAGTTGGCGCACCCCCTGCCACCTGCAAATAATTGACGCCCCACCCATCAATCATAAAAAATAAAAATCAATAAAATCACATTTTAGCTGAAGAAAAAAAAAGGCAAATCAAGGCCAAATTGGTGCACCTCCACACACCCTTGTCCCTTGCGCACCCCTCTTCTGCAAAAATAGTATAACTGTTGAACTTCATATTCCGTCAACATCGTTTAAAAAAAAAAAAAAAAAAGTGCAATTGTACATTTGTGAGTTATCAAGCGTGAAGCTTTGCATTAGTTGATTAGTTTCCGTGGTCCCACCGGGCAGGAACCAGCGGCAGGACCAGGTGGGCTCATGGGAGGAGATCAACTTGGAGCACTTCCTGATGGTCATGAGTCACTTCCGGCCGCCTGCGCACAAGAGCGGCGAGGAGGAGCGGCAGGCCGCCAGGAAGCAAAAGCTACGCTGTGAGCATGAGCATTCGCTTGGCCGTTGTTGCACCCTTGAGAACTTTATTTCATGTCGTTATTGAAAACAGTCATTTAACCTCATATTACACACTTTTATTTCGTATTATTTTCTATCAGCTTGATTATTCCAACCTTGCCGTTTATACTTAAAAAAAAAAAGTAATTGGTGGTCAGAATTTTTTTTGGTACATTTATTTAAATTAAATACAAATTAACCCAACTTACTTTTTTTTTTTTAATTCAAAAGCGCCATTCCATATATTCTATTGCACGTACATATAATTTTACGACTATGTAATTATTGAAAGCTCATCATTACTTTTTTCTATTTTCATTAATTCACAAGCTCTATTTGAACGCCATATTTGTTGTAATAATTCAAGTCGCCCAGACAGACAAAATCTTTATCGATGATTGTGACATTGTTTGATGACGATGACGATGAAAAGAAAGAAAATTTGCATTTGCAGTTTTGTTCAACATGCACGACACGGACAGTGACGGAATCATCACGCTGGCCGAGTACAGGAAGGTAAGCCACGCGCTTCCACGGACCGGCCCGCTTTGCTTTCAGGGCCTGTCGCAAGACTTTTGTCCCACCTTCAAACAATGCAATCAAATCAAATTCATTCAAATGAATGAAATCTATCATCTCGTCTAATAATGAAACAAGTGGAAATAATATCAAGAATAAAAAAGTAGAATAAGTTAGAAAATGCGATTGTAAAATGAAGTTCCATTATTAAACAAAATGGAAACTTCAATGGTATACAAATTTAAAAATAAAGACCATGAATAAAATCAAGTAACAAACCTGATATGATCAGTTACTTAGAAACTATAGAAAAGGTCAATAATTATAAATTAATCTGCAGTATGTTCAAAAGAAGAATTTTTTGTTTGTTTGTACAATGTTTAGTTCATATTTCATTTTGGTAGAAGGATATGCTCATTTTAACCATTACATTTTACAAATCAGATTTTTTTTTTTATTTGAAAAGTGGGGTGAACAAATTTGTTTGTACACATGGGAAAATAAACTATTGCATTGTAATACTGAATATACATAAAATATTGAAAAAAATTATAAATAATTCACTTTTAAATATCCAAAAACGAGGCAAAAATATAAACTAAAAACATCAATAATCCCAGGGGATCCCATCCAGGGATTCAGTCATTTGAATAAAATAAAGTTCAATTATTGACATTTTTAAAGATTGACGCGAGCACTAAACGGACTTCATCTTGGGCAAGATAATCCAAATCAAATAAATTTGGATTATTATTTGTTCCCCTGCTGGTGGTGGAGGAGCTGCTGTCCAAAAGCGGCGCCATCGGGCACCAGGCGGCCAAGGCCATCGCTGACGCCGCCATGTTGGAAGTGGCCAGCATCAACGCGCCGCACATGGTAAGCGCACGCAACATGCCAACGACACGTCATAGGGAACACGCGCGATTCTAAAACTTGGCTTTGTTGGTTTCCTTTCAGGCGCCGGATGACTTTTACGAGGGGATTACCTTTGAGCATTTTCAACAGGTTTGAAAATAACATCGTTTCTGGTCCCTCCACACAAAGACTTACAGACCAAATGTTTGATAGTCTTACATTACTTTATCCTTCAGTTTTCGGTCTAACTTTACGGCCCCGAGTTTGTATTTTGACAGCTCATGAATGTTATTTTCAGTCAATATATTTACGTCTTCATTTCGGGCTGGCAGATTCTAGCGGGTTTGGAGATGGAGTCCCGGATGCACATCCGCTTTTTGGACGTGGACACCACCACCATGCACTGCGGAAAAGCCACTTCTTGACCTCTTGCTGATTTGTCTCAGACTCGGTGGAGAAACCCCCAAAGGTGCAACACAAGCCTTCCAAGGGGTCCAAACTGACCACACAGGAAATCACTGCACATGCAAATAGTTTATCCCCCTGGTTCAACCTGTCACCTTCGCAAGTAATAGCAGACAGAAATGCTGCGCAAACTCTGACATCATTTGTCTTCTTTTTCAATTAAAAATGTAGTTTTGGGTTAGAAATGTAATTGAGTAGCAGAAAAAAAAGGCTCAATTTTAATGTTGACATTTTTTTAAACAAATTTACAAATATGAACTTAAAGCTTACTAATCAACAATTTCATAATCATGTCTGTTTTCTAATAAAATGAGAACATATGAGCAAGTTTTCTGCCTTTTTTTCTTCCAAGTGCTTTTACTTCTTACATGCAGTAAAAAAGTGTTCAGTTGAACCAAGCAAACTCAAAAGAGCAAAGTGAAAGTCGGCCGACAGAAAAGAATCACAGGAGATGCTGACCTCGGCAAACTTTTTTTTAACGGACCCCTTGACAACATATTTTTGTGTTTGTTAAGACAAAGATGTCTATTACAGAGGAGGACTCGATTTCGTAAAACTCAATAATCATCATCAATTTTCTTGAATGTATGGTGGCGGTCCAATAAATTTTCAGATTTTTTTTGTATGAATTATTCTGGGCAAAATCAATATAAATAGTTATGAAAAATGCAAGCCCAAGGTATCTTAATGAAATATTTCAATGTTTGTTTCCTATACTAGAAATTCTGGAATTATTCATCGTCCTTTATTTGAACATATTTAAATTGAAAAAGAAATGCGTTGGCAAGCCATGATTAAAACAAATGAGTGACAAATTGTACATTTTTGTAACTTATCTTTACTGTAAATGGATAAAAAGTTTTAAAAATCCAAACCAAATGCATTTAAAAAAAATACATTTTATATTTTAGCATTTAGCTCAAAACCTATTTGCATTCAAAAAATAAAAATATACAGAACTTTGGATAGAACTAATTAAAACAAACAAAAAAACGCTCATTTAACTTTTTTATCATAATTTTCAAAACTTTTTTTTGTTTCCACAATTGCGTGGCGTCATCACCACACCTGATTGTAACATTCTGGCAGGCGAAGCTGATGTATTGTCCGCCAAGTGCGCATACGCCCGATGAGAAGGTTCCGCACTCACCTGAGGCGGTCGTAGGGCACAACCAGTGCAATGTTGTAGTTGTAGCCGTCAGATTGGGCGTAGTCAGACCTGCAGATGGGGAGGACGCCGCTGTCGCCGCCACTGCCGTCCGAGAAGTCGTAGTGGCAGATGACTCCTCTGTGCCTGGACGGGAACAAAACATGTTCGGAGTTAGGAACTGGCCAAAAAGATCTCGTGTGGCCCTGGAGGGCCACCCGCTGCCCATGTGCCTCATGTTGGTGACCCTTGAACCCCTTTTTCTGGAAGTAACTGAATTGTGACACAAACACTGTAATTCGCTACTCGCTGTGGTTCGACAGTATGTTGGAAAGAACTTTTGTTTTAGCTACACTCACATTTTAAAGTGATCTAGAAGGAAACTGGAGTTGGGATCGTTTTCAATGGCACATTTTCTTCTTGCTTAGAACGAACAAGACCCTTTTTAGACAAAAAAAAAAAAAAAGTTTAAGATGTAAAGTGGGAGTAATATGAAATATTATATAAACAAAAAGAAATCTGAATCCCAGAAACCCGACTTGAGACCCTCTAAAGATATTAAAAAAAATTTGAATTTGCTAATAAAACAAAATTGTAGCCCCAAAATATATATGAGGGAAAAGGGAAGCAAAAATAGACAAACGTTTAGTGCCACAAACATGTGAAATTAATAGCAAAAGCATGTACTTTGAATACTTCGAACCAGAGAGGCCAGGAAATCAAAACCCTCCAGCGGTCGCGCCGATACCTGCGGTGAGCCGTCAGGTCGTCGTCGGTGATGCACGCTCCCCGCGGCGTCTTGTCGTCTGGGATGTTGGCCGTCAGCAGCGTGCGGCTGTCCAAGCGCACGTGTCTCACGGGATGTCTGCGCACACCCACCATAGTGCCTCGCTAAGTCCGAAGTTGACGCCCAATCGGAGCTCGGCGCTCTCACCTGTTGTGCATCTCCCACAGCTTGCTCCCCATCCTCATCTCCCACACACACACCAGGCCCTCGCCACCGCCGCTCACCACTTTCCAGTCGTCGGCGCGCACCGACGTCACGCCCAACTGGTGCGCGTACAAGGATGACACGCATGTGCCCGAGCGCAGATCCAACACGCGCACCCTGGAAACAAAACACACAAATGCAAAAACATGCAGTTGTATTGAGAAAGTCCGAATCTAGAGCCTGATTCCAATATTTTTCCAAATAAAGGATCATTATTTTTGCAGATATCCCGAACGCATTTCATTTAATTGTCGCAATTATCTTCTATCGTTTTTTAAACAAAGGTATCCCAAGACGAGACCTTTTAGAAGGCTGTAAGTCAGCAGTGGTTCAAATCAAGGAAATAACTAAAATAATTTATTCTTGCCATTAGAAATTTTAAAAAAATGCAATCTTGCGATCTTTTTCATCGGGTACGACCAACTGAAAGTCACGTGATCGAGCCCGAATTCCAATTATGAGATCGGATCAGGAGCAATAGAACCATTTTTGATAATCGTTTTATTGTTTCTATACCTCGTTGGAATTCAAATGATCCAAATCATCTGAATTTCAGCCTCTCAGCAGTAAATATTCTCCAATTGATTTACGGTTAAAGAAGAGAAAATAACCTATCTTTTAAGAAAATCTGCAGCTCTTGTCAAATATAATAATTTTTATATATTTTATTATTCTTTATTTGTCAACACTCAAGGATTTTTGTCCTTGGCAAGAATTTAGTTGATTTTTTTTGTGTGATTTTTGCTAGTCGTGCTTGGAAAGAGTTTCTGACACTGTGTTTTGGGCTGTCATTTTTATTTGTTGTGAAAATCGAAGAATGATCTGAAGCCGTTCAACTTTGTCATGGTTTTGAAAATTGTTTTTTTATGGGCTCTGTCTCAACTCCCCAAAGTCTCTTGGTTTCATTTCGTTCTGCTCCTGTGAAATCTGGATCTCGCATAACGTGTGGAGAACTGAAACGGATGTCCATTTTTTTTTTGCAAGAGGACCTCCCCATTGAGGCACAAGAGAAAAATACAAAATTCTTAGCTGAAAAACATGAGCTTAGGGGAGAAAAAAAAAACAACTGAATTCCAACACTCAAGGAACCAGGCGGACATCTTTTTATGACTGCTCAGCCTTGGCAGTGGTCTGACATTCAAACTGGGAACGTAAGCGAACGGAATGTGGCTCCACCATGCGTAGGCGTCACGTTTCAAGCGGCTAAATTTCTATCGCCGCAACAATGACAGTCGTTGATCTACAGTCCAGCGACATCTTAGCAGAGGACACACTTGACACTTTGTCAAAGAACTCTTTCTTTGCTACATGTACACACACACACACACACGCCCACCCACCCCCACACACACGCACGCACACACGCACGCACGCGCACACAATCTGAACTTATCAAGTCAAACAGGACAAATTCACAAAGCAGATGCTGCACCGCATTAGTCGCCAAGTGGAAATAACTTTTCAAACATGAAAGAATGGAGGCCATTTTTTGCCATGTTGTTGAAGACTGTGAATGATTTGTTAAACTGGAGGCCAAACAAAGGAATACACTTTGCGTATTCAACCAAACCATGCAAGCTTAATGCTTACACGTAATGAGGAAACGGCATATATGGGCTAACAACACCAGCAATGACATTGCGGTAGTTATGCAGCTGTAAACGAGTTGATTTTAAAACAAAGGGAGCAACAATTCTGAAATGTATTCATTTAGTAAATTCCAGAGGTAGACCTAAATGCGACTGGTCCACATGAAATATTGCTATGAGTAGTATTACTTTATTTGACCTAGAACAGGGTGATAAGGCTTTAAATAATGATCACGTTACATTTTTTTTCAGATTGCTCAATCTTGTCACAATGTTTTGAAAATGATTTTTAGACTTCTAGGTTTAAAGCAACTGCACAGAAAAATAATGGAAAAAAAACAAGAAATACTGTGAAGACAAATATGATAAAGACGATGAAAAATATAAAACAACTTTAACTCAACATTGCATCACGATCAGAAAAGTAGAAAATAACCAAATGAAGGGGACAATATAATAGTGTAAAAGGGTGCAATATCCAAAGCCAACCACCAGAGGGCAACGTTGGCTACCTTGCAAGAGGCTCCAAAAGGAGATGAAAAGCGAAGAGGAACCACACACGTCGGAACAGCGCTGTGAATGCCGGCAAACATCCTCAACAAATGTCCTATTTTTGAGTTTGACAGAAAATAAAGCAAATAAAAAAATGGGACAATCTGAGACAGATCGTTTCTGCACCACGCAGCACGACCCAAAGTGGCGCAGGAAAGGGTCGTCTCTTATTGGCTATTGTCACACACGTGTTCGATGGAGCAAATATGTTCGCTGCTGATCACTGTCATCAGATACAATTACCTTTTTAAATGAAAGAAAATAGGAGAGGAGTGAAAGTCGAGGACGGGTGGACATTTGATGCTGGCTGCGTTGGACGTTTTGTAGTTGGAAAGAAAAAAAAAAAGCCAAAATGATTACGCTAGCATGCTAATGTGCTGTAATGAAGGCGCAGCGTCAACAGATGGACCTGAACGTCCCAGGGGCGCCGTAGTGCTCGCTGACCTCTGATTGGCTGACAGATCATCAATCGAGCAAAAAGCTCAACGTAAAAGGAGGCCAAATTAATTTTAATCACAAAGGCGACTGAAATTCTAATCAGGCCTTGTTACCAGCCGACTTTAGCGAGGTTTATGGGCTGGAAAATTCAGATTCAAATTTTGTATGTATTGTTTGCATTTTAGCAGTTTTTTTTGTGTGTTGTGCATGTTCATTTGTGCGTTTTTGGTCATTTTTGTGATTTCATGTATGTGTTTTTGTTCTTAATGTGTTGTGTGCTTCTGATTGTGTGGTTCTATTAAACTCAACTTTTTTCCCTATGTCCCTATCGTGCGTTTTTGACACCAGAGTCTTCCGTTTTAAGTATCTGCCGAAACAGAGTCCCAATCCAATTCCTCTGCAATGCATTTAAAAAAAAGAACATGCATTTAATTTTTCTCAAATTGTTATAGAAATATATATTTGGACATGTCACAATTGCTAACCTGTCCGTAACCCTCTGAAGCTCTCTTAACTCTTTGACGATGCCGTAAAGTGAGGAGGCTTCTTTCTATCAGGCAATGCAGTCTTATTTAGAGCATCTTTCAAGTTTGTTTTATCCCTGTAAAACAAGCTATTACGTCCAACCAAGCGCTCTGTCTCTACGTGTCCTGCAGGAGAGCTGTGAGTGACGCGTGTGGGTGGGGGTGTGTGTGTGGGGGGTGTGGGTGTGTGTGTGTGTGTGTGTGTGTAACCCACCTCCTGTCTTTGTTCCCGCACACCAACAAGTGTGGCGCATTGCCGTCATCGAGGTGAATGCAGGTGAAGTCGCCTGGCGAGTCACCGACACACGCCACCGCCTTGCCTGTCTCCAAGCTGTAGACGTGAATCTGGGGCAGCACACATGCATTTGTGTTTGGTGACATTATGTCTCACTTCAGTTTTCTATACTTGAATAACATGTTTGGAATAGTCAAATGTGACTTAAAACAGTTCCGCCAGCACATAATCCCATCGGAAGCCCGTTGAAGCAGACAATTAGCAGCGCTATGTTTTCACACACAGGCAAATGGGAAGTGCGGGACAGAGTCCAGCAAAATTGACTTTTCTAATGAAATCATTAAAATGTGAAAAAGACAACAGACGGGTGGACGGAGGCGGGACAGAAATAAAAACGCTAAGCAGGAGAGAATTAAAGAGGAATGACGTAAACCTCGAGGGAGCCAGCGCAGTGCGAGTGTGTTGCTTATTTGGGCCAGGAGAGCTTTTATTATATACCCGCACGTGCAGACATCTAGGACACGTTCGGAAAACAAAGACGGCAACTCCAAGAAGAAAAAAAAGAGCCTGGTGTTGCTGATTAAATTTTGTATTTGCTTTTCTTGTTGAGTTTTGGATGAGAGAAAAGTTGTAATATTGTAGGAAAAATACATCCAAATTTACAGGAATATTGTTAAACTATTAAGAGAGGAAACAAAATAGACATTATCATCTTTTTTATTATTTTACTTTTCTCTTTTTCCTCCCTAGAGTATATTGGTCTTGAATATTTTAGGGGCAGTCTGGAACCCTGCCAATCAAGGGTTAACTTCTTTTTGCTCATGATTTTTTCTTTTGCACTTTTCTTCTTCTTTTTCTTTCACTCTCATTGTTTTTCACATTTACAAACCCCGCCCATCGGGCTCACCTTGTTGCCTGCGTCATGCATGGCCCAGCCAACACGCTTCACACCAAACGCAACTCGATGCTCGGAGGCTTCCAGGCAGGTGACAGGATGTCCGTACACAGAGTGCAGGCTCCTGGCCTCTTCCTCCTCGTCCAACAAGTAGACCGATTCGCCGGCTGCCACTGCGGTCAGTGCACGCCGGCGCCGCCGCCCCGTGCTGCCGGGCGCCAACACCAAACTGTGAACCTAAGAGACAGGCAAGCTCACTCATGTGAGACAAAATATTTTTTGGGTGAGTGTGTTGTTTTTGTTTTTTTAATAACGAACGGGTTTAGGGAGGCGAGTCACGGCAAGCATCCTCCACGCTCCTCTGTCGTCAGTTCCGTCCAGTCGGACGTCCGAGTGGGCGGCGGAAGCAAGGACGGAGCCGTCCTGGCTCAGCGCCATAGCGCAGTGGATTCCCGCCGTCTGGTGGTGGTAAATGGGCTCGCCGCCCGTCTGCGTACTCCACACATCCACACAACCTGCAACGTAAGTCAAGGTCAAGCTCCATCTGAAGTTAACAGGCAAGCAACCTGACCTCTTTTGAACAAGAATTGAATGCATTTAAATAAATAAGAAATTACATTTGAAAAAAAAACAGGAAAATATTTTTAAAACATTATTTGAAATGATTTTTTTTAAGGCTCAGACAAACCTTTTTAAATACAATAAAACTTTGTTTGTATAGTGCATTTCACAAGTATAAAAACAATAACAATCCTAATATATAAATATAATACTGTAATAATCGTCACAACAATAATAGCAATTATAATTACATAAATACTCAAAAATGACCTGTTTTTAATTTAAATAAAACATTTATATATTTAATTAATTTTGAAATTATGTAAAAATAAATTAAAAAACACTAAGATTTCAGCATTTTATTCTTGTAATATTTTAAAAATTAAAAACCATTAAATTAATTTATTTCATGTTACGAGTCAAAGTGACCGTTTAAAGTTTAAAACTCCAGAAATTAAAGAAAAAATCATTTAAAATTTCCTGCTGCTATTTTTCCATTGTTTTAAATTAAAAAAAGAGTAACGGTGTTTATTAATTGTTAGAAAAATGAAATTGAAATAACTGCCATATACTTAAAAACCTCAAATATGTTTTTAATTTTATTAATAATAATAAGCTTTTTCAAAACCCACAAGAGTATTTGCCAGAATCAACTTGGAAGACTAGAAAAGCTGTAAGAGAAGAAAAAAGAAAGCAGCTCATCTTTATTTACAGCGAAGGAAGTCGGGGCTGCTTAGCTTACCGTCACTGTAGGCAGCCGCCGCTACATTACCGGCAACCCGCACAAGAGCGACGGGTGGCCTGGGCTCGGAGAGAACCGACAGCCAGTTGGACTTGAGGTGGGACGACGGTAGGTCCCAGTGCAACGTGTTCCACAGCCTGACATCCCCCGACGAGTACCTGACGGGCGGCAGAAATATTTTTGAGAAGTGAGATTTTCAGGATAATAAATCCCTTTTAAAATGTTTTATCATTTGCTTTTGTTTTTTGGGGGGGAGAAAATCTTAAACATTTCCCATTCCCAAAAGTTCTTTTTAAGAAAAAAAATGGGTGTCCCCCATAATTATTGGCACATCTGGTTAAGATGTGTTAAAAGCCATTTAATGAAGTCTTTTTTTTTTTTTATTACAAATGCATTCAGACACATTCAGACAAAATCAAGCTCCTCCCTTGGCCATGTCAATCCCTAGTCGTCAACCCCATTAGAAACGTGCCTGTGGAGGGAGCAAAAGGGGAGTGAGCAGAGGTGAGGAGCCAGGTGGCTGGATGATTTTCAAGAGATTGTGAAACATTCTAGCAGAAGATGAGATGCTGTTTTGTTGGCAAAACGGGCTTGTGCAAAGTATTCATATCAGGCCTGCTTATACTTCTGGCAAACAGAAATTCATGTAAGAATGATTTCTTAATGTGGGATTTTTTTCCCCTCCGAAAAAACTCACTTGAATTAAAAATGTTATTTTTCTCTTTTTTATAATGTTGGTCCTATATTATTTTAAGGATAAAAAAAGATTTTACTACAAGCTAAAGAACAGATTTTAACCAGGGGTGTCAATAATTATGGAGGGCAACGTATTTTTGGAGAAACGCCCCAAGGCAACTTATTTGACTTATTTTAGAAAAAGGCTGTTGTTTTGTACAATTTTTAAATGTAATTTCTTTGGATTACAAAGTGGTATGATTTGTGATCCTCACCCTGCCAGGACGTAGTTGTCAGAGGAGCTGACGTCGCACAGCACCTTTCCCAGCTCAAACTGCAGCTGACTGATGCAGCCGACCCGATTCTGCATGTGGAGCAAAAGTAGTGAACAAATGATGAGAAAAAAAAACACCAAAAACTTTATTAATCTTTCTTAAAGGGAAAGTCAACTGCAAAAAACATCTTGGCAAGAATATGTTCTATGCAAGCCCACGAGTCGAAACAAGGCATTCGGATTAATTTTGTGTTTGCGGAATCTGAGTTGACCAGGAAAATCCACCCGCTTTCAGTCATCTCTCGGGCGGCCATTTTGTCAATATAAGTTGACTGAAAATGACATCATAGTTGCTCAGGGCTAAGGTAATGACCAATCACAGCTCATCTGTTTCCTGAAATTGATCCACGATTGGTCGTTAGCTGAACCTTGAGCAACTGTGATGTAATTTTCATTAATCAGAATGTCATGTTTAGATTAGTGAAGGCGCAAAGAAAGTTTCATTGCAAATAATAGTTTTGGGTTGACTTCCCCTTTAATGCAACACTTCACCCATTCTAACTTGTAAGATTTTCTCAAACGTCATGCATGGTTTGCTTTGTTGTGCCAAATGGTGCCATCTGAGATTGGCATCAGTGTTTGCCACGTGACGTCATGTTGAAAAATGCAGCCGCTCACCTTCCAGTTGGCTCGGACGTTAGCGGCCGCGTTGCGGCGGTCTCGCAGCGCCGCCTTCCAGCAGGGCGAGTCGGAGATAGCGGTGGCGTGCCCGTGGCCCTCCGCCACGCACAGTCTGAACCAGAGCACGCCGTCCTCGGCCAGTGCTCGCCACGCCTTGCTCACCTGTCGACAGAAACACATGTGCAGCATTTGGATTTTGACAGTAGAGTCAGACTAATGAATGGGTCGATATTAGACCATTTAACTACAATAACCTTGGTGACCACTGACCATTGCTTTTGACACGGTCAATTTTCTCAAACAATTGTGATTTTTGTCACCTTTCGGTGATGTATTGGTCGAATGAGTGTGACCTGAGCATCCAGAATGCAAGCTCATCGAATATATTGACAATTTACTTCCATGGGTCAGATTTGAAAAGAATCAGAATTTCACGGTTCACAATGACTTGGGAAAACAAAAACTCAGATAGATAGCAAGAGAACAAAATTGCTCGGCAGTGTGAACACAGGTTTAATGATACTTTTTTTAAGTTCTAATGTGGGGAAATTGAGGGTAAAAATGTTCTAATATTTTACCGTCGGGCCAATCAGACACTTTTGATCATATATGACACAAATGCGCTTCGTTTTGTTAGAAAGATACAATCTCCCTCTTCAAGTGATATTTTTTAACATGAAATAAATGATTTTGATGAATTGACATCAGATGTGCACTAACAAGCAAGCAGAGACCTGCTGCGACCTGGTGAGAAACAAATGTAAACACAGGAGAAAAGGAGCATTTAATAAGGCGCCGTAGCGCCATGTACGGGATCAACCGCTGTATGCACTTAGTGAAGGCCCTCTGAAATTGATTTGGTTAGCCCTTTAGAAATGTGCGATTCATGTGTAAATTTGACTAAGTTTTTCGTTTGATGCTTTTAGAGTTTCAGAGGTTCATCTTACACTGAAAACTACTCATTGTTCGATGAAAGGAAAACTAACTGTGATAATTAACAGTGATTACACAACCGATGGCGTGCGAACAGATGGATAGCTGTTTGTCTTAAGTCACTCACCTGTGCACATCTGCCGAGCTCAGTGCGGTTGAGATATTGGAATATTTTCAGGGCTAACTCATACGGCAAGTCCGTGTCAAAGAAGGGAATGTCGTTGGCCTCGTTCTGCATTAAAAAGTAAAAACAAAAAAGAAAATAAACGAGGGTGAACACTGTGTAGTTCACTCGCGTCTATAATGAGGAGGTGGTTTCAGAGTGCCTCCATACCAGGTCCAGAATAAGTTGATCCACCAGCTGCTTTTCCTTCTGAGGATGCTTCAGGGACTCCGTGCAGGGGTCGCTCTCATCCTGATACTTCCGCTTGCACCTTTCCTTCGCGAGCCTGTCCAAAAGCGGGCTCGTCCTGCCGCCCAGCAGGCCCCTGGTGATAGATACGTAGCCGGGCTCTTCCACGCCACCACTCCTCTCGGACTCGAGCTCGCCTTTACCTCCACTCGGGTCTTTGTTTTCGGTACTGCCTTGACCGGGAGATGGAGAGGGAACGAGACGCCGCTCCTCTTTTGAACTCCATAACTCACGTTTCCAACGGTCCCTGAACGCAGCAAGCTCGTCCTCGGCCATAGTGTACAAAATGTCATTAATGTAAAGGCAACATTATTAGTTAACGCGTCGAAAACGACGAGAACACCTCCCGTACGGAAGTGTCGGGACCTAAACAAACGACTAGTCCTTCACCAGAAAGAGTCCGACGAAGGACACAGCTCTAAGAGAAAAAGGTTCCTGTCAAGGAAAGAAGTTAATCGTCGGTAATATCGCGACATAACCGTCACTAAGGGCGGCTGCGAACCCACCCACCAAAATGTTTTTTTGATTTTGTGGAGGTGATCATAAATCCAAAATATGGAAACCCCCTCCCCCAAAAACTGAAATCTTTTACATTTTCAGATGTTGAAGGGGACAAGAGTAGAAATGAGCATTTGCATTATGGTGGAGATTGGTCGCCCTTTTAAACAGAACTGACCAAGCAAGCAATATTACAACGCTTGCCTCCTCGCAGTGACGTTGACAGCCGAGCTCCACATGTTGTACTAATTCGTCGTTAATTTCATTTTCATTTCTTTTAGGGGGTGAATTTTAGTACTGGTGTATTTTTTACACGCACACCTATTATAGAAATGCCAATATTCAACTGGATTAACCCTTAGATGCCCAAGTAAAGACCATACCCTTCTATAAGTGGGTCAAAAATGGCCCATATTAGAATTAATGTGTTTTGCCATTTTGCTTATGAAAAATCACTTGTATAATATTTTGTATTATATTTAGGACCACACAAGAATGATTTCAGATTTGAAATAATCTTTATTTTGCACTTTTGTACATGTCTATGAACACTCATAAACTTGAAATGTTCGCAGAAACTAGTGTATGTTGGTTACGATGAAGAATTGTTGGAGAAAGAAACGTCAGCTGCATAAAAATGTAGATCACTTTTCAAGTAATTCCATGGGCGAAAACTAATGTGTCTCGAGTGGGCAAGACATGACGTCTGTACCACATCACGTGGCCCACACCTCATGAATAATCCACGAATGGGCGGTACACACAAAATATGCTTTGAATACAAGAGAGGGGGGACGTCCCACACTCACCAACCAGGAGCATCAAAAGTGAAAAGCATGTGTCACTGGTTGCCATCGCAGCCACCACCGCCAATCGGGGCCATCCACACACATTCGCCGCCGGAACCCGGCTGCAGCGTTCTGTCGATCGCGACACGCCTACGGCTGATTGGAGACCAGCTGGACAGGCGCCGCAGGGAGACGGCTAGCGATGATGCGCCCAGGTCCATCGGCAAGCAGTGGGTGTACCTGCACACCGTCGCGTGCCTGCTGCTGCTGCTCACGAAACGACACTTGTAGAAAGGTGGGTAGTCACGTGACCTTGCTTGAAACATTTGTTACTCAATTAAAAGAATGGATAAAAAAACGATACAGACTTGTAAATGTGCTAATGAATACATACCCGTCACCAAGGACGGGCCATAGGGGGCCGTGCACCCGTCCCCCCACCATTTGAGGCACGAATTTAAAAAATTAAACTTTTTTATTATCGTTATATAATTTGATCATAGTAGCTACTTTTGTGTTGTTTATCACCAAGACGAGTATGTCAATGTTTGCATGCGAGAGTCCTGCATGTTTTTCAAAATGTGGCGTTTTGTAACGTCTCAAGACATGTATGTAAAATAAAAATGTACACATTTGTAAATAACGAGAGCAGAGGACACTGACTTGACGACTTGCACTTAAGCTAGCAGTCACGTAAAAAAAGAAATAATAATAAAAGCTTACGTTGCTGAGTTTGTGAGAAAACGTAAAACGTACCCAATATGTAGAAAGCTCCACTTGTGGGAACATCATCCTGTACAAATATTGCCCCAGTATTTTGTATTTTATGGAGGACGTGTTTCTCTCATTTATTTATGTTAAGCTTTGTAGTGACAAGTGAAATCTATGAAAAGGAAAATGAGCTAAAATCCGCAAAACTTGCATGATCATTCTAGTATTTTCAGAGGTTCAAATCTGTATAGAGATGTCAACAATTAAAAGTTTGGTGAAATTCATTGCAGTTTGTGCGCAATTGGCGACGTTTTGTTTCCTACATTAAGCGTTTAGCCTGTCGTGTTGGGTCACTGTACGGCAAGTGAGGAGAGACTATTACATTAGTGTCAGCAACTAAAGAGCCATTTGAATCATTTCACAAAAGATTCCAAGGGAGCCAAACTCTTTAGAAATCTACAATGAAGATAATTTTTCTTTTCTTTTAAATTTTGCAGCAGACACAAGGGGTTGAAGCAGGTGTCCTGGTCGAAGCAATGTCAGCATGTCCGCCATTTGGATGTGACTATTGTAGCCGCCATATTGGATGTGACAATTGTATTCAGCATAAAATTAGCAAATAATGCAATCAAAAGGACGAGGTATCTTCCTTTATAGTTTCACTTTGCCACATCCAATACATCTTTGCATCGTAAACGCTATGATGATTCTAGCTTGCGGTTGTCGCAAAGAGCTCCATTCAAGCAGCAGTGCTATGCGAATATATGGATTAAAATGCATGTTGTCTGTCGGGTATTAATAATAATTGTGTGTGTCCCCCCCCTCCCCATTAATTTCATGCGCCCCCTTTTAAGGCTGGGCTTTGGTGACGGGTCTGCTTAAGTGTAATATTCACTTCATAAAAACACGTTTTTTACTTATTTATTTTACAATTTTCAGACTTCATTTGCAGAAGAAAAAAAAATGGAATAAGATTCCAACTACTGTATATCAACATTAAGACTATTTTCACAAACTGCAACGGTATTCCCGCAACATTGCATTTTTTCTCGCATAATGTGATTTTATGCTTGTAATGGTCCAAGTTTTCTTCTTGATTTTTTTTCTTGGAACCTGCCTTTATTCTGAAGTAATGATGATGACTTTACTGTGCGATATATGTCAACTTTGTTCACGAAACACCAATGCTTTTTTGGCATCCAATTTTATTTTGTAATCGAATATTTTTTTTCCCTGCAGTGTAACTAATTTGTAATTCTCAAAGACTTGTGTGGATAATATTCTGACTGGACTCTCGTGACACTTGATTTTTTGCATCGTGTTCCCACATTCTGCTTCAAATGTTCTCAATTTATCATTGTAACATAGCGACTTTTTCACATTCCAATTTGCCTTTATTCTCGTAGCGCTACAACTTGTTTGTCATGAAGCTTTTTCGCTGGCAGACTGACCCCCCCCCACCTCCATCCAGTCCTGTAAATGTTTCTTTTCAATTCAAACTTTTTCCTACTGAACTGGGTTGCGTTTTCCTGCGTCTCTCTTGTACACAGGCAGGCACCTTGCGAGCACGTCTGTAGACAAAAGAAAGAGGATGGCAAGCATGTCCTGACTCTTCTGAGGCACCGGATGGGAGTCTACGCAATGAAGATTGAACACGCCTTCCTCCTCTTCTGCCACGTGCAGTGATGTCATCCTCCCTCACCAACTAATTAGGTTCATGACAATCAGAAGGGAGAGAAGAAAAAAAAAAGAAAGATGGGAAGAAAAGCCGTGTTAAATTGTGTTCATTGACGCAGAGAAGCTGTTGAACCAAGTCTCATTCAGATCTGATCCAGATTTGGCTGTCATGTAAACGGCGAGGATCTGAAATCAGTTGCACGTACTGGAAACATTTGAGCCTCTCTTGCTAATACATTGGAAAGTTTAACAGAAGCTACACAACCACGTGAAGAATTTTTTTTTTTTTTTTTTTTTTACTACGACTGGAAGATGAATGCAGAATGGAGTTGTAATATAGTCAAAAATCTAAATCGTATTTATAGTAGTAAACTGAATACTAATCTTCCAACTTGATGCTCCAGACGATACCACTCCATTCTCATAACGTGATAGTAACAATTGGTCTTTATTGTCATACCATTGTCACTTAAATCTATTTCAATTTGTTTTTTTTGCTTAATATGACAAATTCATTCTCGGAATTTTATCCCTGTAAGACTGCGACTGTTTTCATGCAACATTCCAACATTATTCTCTTAATATTGTACATAACTACTTCACATAACATTTGGACTTCTCCTACCGAGTGCTTAATCACCGCGTAGCTTTTAGTAGATTTGGAAGTGAGCGGAGGTGGTCCCGTCCTTACAGCATCGGAGAGTCTCGACGACGGTGGTGCGACATAGGGGGCATGCTCTCTCTCGGTCCAACCAGGAAGTCAGACACTCCTCGCAGAAAACATGCTGGCAACAAACGAAAGTGGCCCATCACTATTTATGGGCATTTTTTAAATTATTTTTTTAAAGGCTTCACGTCTTACTGTACCTGACACATGAGCGCGACGGGCTCACGAAAATCTGCCTGGCAAATAGCGCAGATGTCGCCGGCCTCGCTGCACTGCTGGCTGCCGGCTCGCATACCATAACTCTGCACAGAAAAGCCAACAGGAATATGCTCTCAAATGCAAACTGCTGTAATGATTGAAAATGTACTTTTTTTTTTCATACCGTGTGATTTTTTTATTCTTTTTTTCAAAATGAAATCCTCTCAATTAAAATTTTTTTTTTTTTGGTTGATGTTTTTACTCAAATGACTCATTTAAGTTGGGGTTTTCCTCTCAAAGTGAGATTTTTATTTACAAAATAAATAAAGGATGGGGAATTTAAAAAAATCTTGTATGCAAGATTAAAAGTGAGATGGCCCTTGGTATAAATACAACACATTTGAATTGGGTTTCCTCCCTTTTGGTTTTATTTTAACAAAACAAAATCATACTATGAGGTTTCCAGAATTCAATTAATTAAAACTAAGGAGGTTGCATAATATATTACGTATGGAACGTGTTGTGGTCCTCAAATTAAAAAACATATTTACACTGGTTTTCATGACACGGGTGATTTGGTTTTGCAAGATAAAATTAAATAGCTTAATCTCAGTTCATAAAATAAATAAACACTTAAAAGAATGCATGCGAGATTAAATATTTCATGGCAAAATGGTGAAAAAAAATCTTTTGTTATTGCATTCACAAAATAAAATCAAACAGGAGTATTTTCACAATAAAAGTCTTTTTTTTTTTTACCAAAATTGGGTTGTGAGAAATAAAAGCGGTATATCCGTCGGGTAAATGAGTTACATTTTCCCAGTTCACATGACTGAAAGCTGTCTAAGAGTGTGCGAGCCTTACCTGAGAGCGACAGAGCAGTACCAGCGCCTTGCGCAGGGCCGACGCTCGGCCGCAGATATCAAGCGACTGTGCGACACACAAATGACAAGAAGACAGCAGGCAGTTGAGCTGGGTCATTTGAAGCATGTTGAGGTAGTTACAAAATCACAAAATGCCCGCTTATTCTGAACACTTACTTTCCCTTTGCCTCAGTGATTTTTTTTTTCACCGAGGTAAATAAAATTAGTCTAAATCATTCTGTAAGGTTTTAAACTCCAAAGGAGTTGTACAAATTAAAATGAATGGCAGCCTGATATAACAATCGAAATTTTACAAACCCCCACCAAACCCTGAGAAACCAAATTAAATGTCATTTCCGACATAACATATTCGTTTTAACAGAAAATGGTAAAAGAAAAAAATACATTTCTGCTTCCCATGAGTGTTTTTTCATCCATAAAATGAAATTCATTTTCCTGTATGAAAAAAAAAAAAATCACACATGGGTCAGAAGGGGGAGCGCAAGATTAAAAAAACTAGATAAATAAAAAACCAGTGGCATGTGTGACTATGAAATGCAGCGCTTAACTCAGAGCAAAGTCACCCGCTGAGTTGACTTTTCCGGAACAGTCATTGGTGAGTCAACGTTAGCGCAGCTGCTCTTTTCCTCTCGTGACAATTAAATACAATGACAACAACATAGAGCACCGCCTCCTCGCACCCAAGAAAAAAGGCACGCTACGCCGCCATTGGCCACTTTCATGTTCGCTCGGACCAGTGTCCTCCCCGCATTCTGACGAATGCACGCCTCACCGTGTATTAAAAGAAACATGGAAAAAGGAGCTGATGATATTCCATCATATTTGTCTTACTCATTGGTCATAACGAGAATGCACATTGTCACTGTGACTCACAACTCAAATGGCTACATTTTGCTTTGTCAACGCACCGCATCTGTTTGTATCTTTCGTTGCTCAGATTTAAATGTTTGATTCACTTCCAATCTGCCATACTGACATCATATTAAATTGTCTATACACCTCAAATTTACAATATTTACATTATATTTTTATCTATGCACCCATAAATGTCATATATTGAGGTTGTACTTAATGCTTGCATCTTTAACGTACATTCTATACTCACACTTGATGTCTTTATGTGTCCCGAATGTAACATATTTGTTAGATGAACATTTCTGATGTACCACATCTCTCAAATATAGCCGAAACACTTCTCATGTTTGGATGGTATCTATTGTTTTATGTTCCTCTAATGTACCATTTGGACATCATATTTAACGGTCTAGACCAGGGGTGGGCAAACTTTTTGATTGGCGGGCCACAATGAGTTATAAAATTTGACAGGGGGGCCGGACCAGGAGCGGATGGATGGAGTGTTTTGGTAACCTCACCTCATCGGAGAAAAAAGCAAATAAAAGTGAACAAAAGCATTACAACAATATATATGTCTTTGAAAAACCACAGTATTTACAAAATAAAACATTAACAAGGTTTATTTATTTAATTTTTTTCAAGTTCGGCGGGCCGGATTCAAGCGTCTAACGGGCCGCATGTGGCTCCCGGGCCATAGTTTGCCCACCCCTGGTCTAGACACCAGTGCTGGAAGATATTTACATGATTTTTAATGCGGCTATATTACATCATATCAAAGAGTCTATGCTTGTGATGTACCATATAAATCGAAATGAATTATTTGATGGTCACTCATGAGAATTACTACATCGACTTATCGTTGGATGAATAAAATGTACACCTACGTTTTTTTGTGCTTGATAAATTGTCATTTGCATGCGTGATTGATCAGAATGTTATGTTTAAACTAGTGGTGTCAGAAAAACGCGTTATTAATGGGATTAATCCAACCCGCTTTTAACGCCGTCAATGTTTTTAACGAGCGATTACGACTCATCATGGCCTAATAAACAATGTAGTCCTATGACGTAGCGCTGACGGTTGCGAGACCGGAAAAAAACATCAAGCACGCGAAATTTAGGACACGCCTGCATGGGCTTGCTGTGCGGAGTTTTCGCCGGTTTATAGAACGACGCAAATTCAATTCTGAACGGCAAGTTTTTATTTTTTTAAGTTACCTAATGGTGTCATTGTTAAGAGCAAAGTCTTTTGTGCGTATTGCCATCGTGCACTATTGCCATCGTGCACTGAACTACCATCACGGCACGTCCAGTTTAAAATCCCATTTGATGGCCAAGCACACCGCTGATGCCAATTCTCCAGCCCCTTTCCAAACCCAGGCATCCATGGATAATTTGCGACAGAAACCGGTGGATGGATCAATTAAAAAGAGACTCGCCAAAGCCAGAGCTAAGAGGGTGGCCACTGCGTGTTAGCATTGTGGAGGACGAAGGTTTGGCTGAAATACTCCGCATTGCGTCCAACGACTGCACTAACGAATTGTCCTCGAGATACGGCATTGCGACCCGCATTCAAGACTTGCAGGAAGCGGAGAAGGCGGAAGCAGTCGCGCTCACCGGTGATTACTGGACTTCTGTGAGTAACCACAACGACCTCGGTGTGACAGCCCATTATTTTGACCCATTTCATTTGCACTTTGTTGGCATTTTATAGTTCTTATATTACTCCAATTTGATTCCTTAGAAAGGCAGCTGAGATGCTGTTTTGTGTGACTTTGTTTGTGTGAGTCGAATCCAATGCTTTGTTCTTTCAATTAAAAAAATATATTTTCATAAAAACAAAAACAAAATCAAGTCTCATATATTAAAGGTATTACAATTCAATAACATTGATTTCTATACATAATATATAAAAAATGGGAGGGATTTTTTTTTTTTTACAATGAATAAAATGTGCGATTAACTATTTTAAATATTTTAATTGCTTGACTGCACTAGTTTAAACCAGTGAAGACGCATGGTATTGCAAAGAATTTTGGGTGTTTGACTTCCCGTTTAAATATTCTTGAGAAATTAAAAGTTAATTGCTATAAAAATTATGTACTTGAATTATTAGAAATTCAATTATGATTATCAGGGGCATAAAACAAAAATTAACAACACTATTGTTTATTTGGGATCGTTTCTGGGAAAATACATTGTCTATAAAAATGTTTTAAGTTGGTAATTTTCAACCTTTTTTTTTTTTATTTAAACTTGCACTGATGGAAACTTCCCCTTTCAGGGGAACTGTAAGAGAATTATGACTCAGGGGTGTTCGCATGAATGGCTTCTTCCCAATTTAGAAGTCAAAGCGTTGAGCATATCAATACGAGTTTCATTTTTTTCATGGCTAAAGTCAAGCCAAAACACTGCACCTTGCAGACGCTGTAGATAATAATGAGCGTGGCTCCCAGGAAGTAGCTGGCTGAGGGCTCTTCTCCCATGATGTACTTGTACCACAGCTGGATGGGAACCAGTGCACGAAACAGCTGACTCAGTTCCTCAATCAGCAAGTAGAACTTGCCCTGCAAACAAAATGATAAAACACAAAGAAAGGTAGATGACTCCACATTTGCTATCCAGAAACACAAAATGATAAATTAAGCGGGATTCAGAAACAGAAGACGTTACTGTGTTAATTTTCCTGCAAGGATAAAAGTTGCACTTTGCAGATTATAGGAGCCAATGGGCAAAAAGCAGCCAAGCGACAGAAGCGACACTTGCTAACTGTGCTTAACTCAAACAGCTGGAGGCTTTCTGGTGGAGAAAAGAGGAGCATTTAGAGTTTAAATTGGTGAGACCACAAAATGCGGCCAACGTCCAGGCAGCCAATCCGCTTTGACAATGCAAAGGAACGCTGCCAGCGGATTGTCCATCTGCAGACAGCTTCTACGGGATTCGCGTACAAACCGCTCACCCTTGGCGCATTTTCTAACGCAGGGCTTCCGGGGGGAATTCTTTCCAAGGAGCTTCATAACTAACACCAACTGAACACTATAACCACGTCTACCCCCAAAATGGCCTGAGGAATTGAAAAGTTTTTTTTCAGGTTCTCATATTTAGGTATGCACTATTTCATGTGATGAAATTTCATTCCAAAGGATTTTTGTGGACCCCCAAGCTACGGCTGCTGGACCGCAGTTTGGGACACACTTAATGACTTCCTGACAAAGATGGATGGCTGTGGGGAGAGGCGCTGGCAGCCTGGTGGGTCGGGAAGGAAGACCTTCGCTAGCGGCTAATTCATCTTCCTTATTGTCCCTGCAGCTTCGGGTCCCAGCGCGGCCATCACGCCCACGCCAAAATTGTCAAATGGACAATTTGGACACCAGCCAAGAGACAAACTTAATATGCTTCCGCTTTTTTTTTTTTTTTTTTTGGCGCAGGGGTGGGGGGGGCTTGCTTTCATTACTACGAGTCCACTCGGACACAAAACTTCATTTTTAGGCCCTTTTCATATTGCTGTGCCGTCAGTTACACTGAGTGACATGATATGTGGTAGACATGTCGATTAAGAGAAGCCCCACAAAAGGTTTCAAAAACTAATGCCTCAAAAGGCACAGGAAGTCAGCCATTTTGGTTTGAAGCCCAAACGTTTCCATCGGCTCAAATTCTGAGAGTCGTCCATGCTTTTGCA